>NW_024039213.1:600000-815078 GCF_016077235.1 Cyprinodon tularosa
CCTGGATAATGGATTGACAAACCCACAGTCACTATCTTATTTTTCAAATGCTTTATGCTGACACCTGATGGCTAAAAACAAGATTAGAGAAAGGCTTTATTACGATATACATGGTTTGATGTAAGATACCTGTGCAAATTAGCTTGTTAGGTTAGATATTATTGGTGACGGAGAGAGGGCAAAGCAGTGCATGTAGTAATCTTGGCTGAGTGAGATCCAAGGTGTACAGGAGTCACAGAGAACAAGACTGAGATTGAGTTCAGGAATGCTCAAGGCAAAAAGAGACAAGGATATATAGGAATATATTTAACATAGGCAACCATGCGTTGGGGATTCTTTCTTCATATTCTACAGAAAAGCAACCACAGAGATGGTTAGAGAGCCTCTTGGGTAGGAAGGCTCGGTAAAGTTGGTCAGTATAATGCAAGATAAGCACTGACCTATGCTTGAAAAGGTGACCTTGAGTGGAAAATGTTATATCTGTTTTTGTCATGAATTTTAATACTAGGTAAACATGGGGCTTTATAGGGTTTAACAATGTCAAGCATTTAAGTTCATCAATAGACACTTCCTCTGAATAAACAAAGAACTGCTCCTTCTTAGTATTCTTAATTAAAAGGCCTCCCTAACCCTTTTTATTTTTGGTTTGTAACATTTATATGTTTTAAAACAAACTGCACAATTTTACAAAATATTATGAGCAGAATACAAAACTATAGAGTATGTAATGCCCGCGTCAAAAAGGACTTCTTATTTTGTGTACTAAGCAAGTGTTAATAACACGTTTTGAAGGACTTTAACCAGCATAATTTATTAGTCTTTTAGTGTAGGTCCTGTAGTTCTGAGTTCTTCAGAATTGTGGTTAATTTGAAGATCCCATGCTGATCATACTCGTTTAAAAAGATGAAGCTTGCACATTTATGTAATCTGGAAATTACATCTAAGCAGAATTGACTACACTTATTTGAGTCAACTCTTATTGTTCTAATATCTTCTTGAATTGTATTAAAGAAGTTGCAAAAGAAACAGAACGTTCTAGGCATTGCCTTAATCCATAGCTGGGCTATTTGTGAATTTGATTGTTTGTTTGTTTTTTATTTGGAGGCTCAAAACGCCATGACTGCCTAAAGAAGGGAAAGGTCTTCTTACATTTTTTTTTTTACAGTACATGGATCTAAATCCTAATGCATGAAGTTTTTATTCTAATGAAAGTACAGAAGAGGGAAATAATAAAAATGTCAAAAGTCAACAATCTAGAACCAAAAAAAAAAATGGTATTGCAGAAAATTATATTTATGAAAATATAAAAAGATATTTGTTCTTTTGATAATGTCTGGAATATGTGTCTTTACCCAACTATATTTCATTTCCATATCTATTTGCTTTTCTTTATTTGGAGGCCAGCAGTGGTATCCGAATAAACATGTTATAACAATAGCTTTTCTAAAAGGCCTGATTTATAACCATAGGACCTGATCTACTCCTATGTTCACAAAACAGTTCAGTGCCAACCGTAACACTATTAAAAAAAGAATTACGTAGAGAGAAATCAAATCGTTCCGTTTTTTCAAGTTTCACCTCTTTCTTTAATATACAGACATTACATAGTTGTGAGATTATTTATTTCCATAGTCATCTATATTACACTTAGATTCAGAAAGTAGTAGTGGAATAGTTTCAGTAAATTATTAATCCAATTCTGATTTTAACCCAGACATCCAAAAGACACATCCATTGAAAAACTTTGATACAGTATTTAGTATAGTTGGTGTATTTGCGGATGATGTGTTTTTTCTATTTTTCCCTTCTCCATCTTTCTGCTGGGTTTTTGTTTTATTCTTCACCCAGGTCTTTTTTTCTGTTTCCAATAATAACGAAGCTAAGAAACTGTTACAGAAGTGTGTATTTCATGGCATTTCATATTTTATTTTCACTGCCATCAGAAATTGCACATTTGATATTGGATGAACTAAAGTCAACTTAAATATAGCTATATATTTTTTTCTTTACCTGCACATATTTCTTTTTTTTTTTTTTTTACCTGATAAGTACAGAATGTCCAGAACATAAAAGAAGTAATAGTGTAAAAGGACACAAGGGTGCAAAATGGAGAACTGCAATTCAAATTAAAGAATAACATGAAATCTCACACATCCTCTTGACTGCTAAGTACAGCAGTGGATCATCCAAATGTAATATCTCATTTTCACAACCTATCTCCACATTCCCTACATTTTTTTTTTTTTTTTTTACAGTTCATCCTTTTGGCACCTTGACAGTCTATCTTCTCAGTACACAGAAAATGATGTAGGGTCCTCAGGGAAACACACAAACTTTGAGGAAAATACATCCGAGTACAAAATCAGCTAATCTTTTGCTGTACATTTGATCTTAAACATAGCTGCAACAGTTTTTCATTTATCTGTATGCGCATGCTGATTCAGTTTATTTCTGATGTAAGATTCTGTACATTTATTCAGCTTTATGCCTTCCATTTTGAGGATTAACTTTAATTACCCACCAGTGAATTTACCAGAAGTCAGAGTATCTAAAGTATGTGTACATGAGTTAATGAATATATACTGAAGATATTCATGTTTTCATGAGAACATGTGAGTCTGCTTGGTACCTGGGGTTTGGGGTGCTGATGTCTCTGAGTAGGAATTAACTGCCTTGACAGGTCACCCTTTCCTATCAAGTTGCCCCAACACCTAATTATTTTGCACCATAATCTTCACCTGAAGTAGCTTTGCAAATAGTAGCTTTTATCTCTAAGAGATCATTTTACCTGCCTTTTTAAAAAAATTAGTCATGCAAAATTCTTGCTTATTACAGATTTTCCATACACAACACTCTAAAGTAGTAGATAACAGTAGGGTGGACAGAAAACAACTAGGTAAAATATTTTTTTGCACATTAGCAAGATACTTAACACCTTTTACTATTATAGCTTACCTATTGTGGCTTTTGCTGAATGATCCTTTTTTGTTATTTAGATATTGCTCTTTTGACAATCCACTAACTAGTTGATAATGAGAGTAGAGGTTGTAGTATATCAACTATAATTCTTACCAGCTTGGTTAAAATTTACCTGTTATGGTAGCCATCTGTTCAAATAGCTAGAAATAGAAGTTATAGTAATTGATAGTGAAATAGTAAAACAGTAAAGTTACATTTGGTTTTACAGTGAAAAATTAACAATGACCCAGGAATGCATTAAACTGTGATGAAGCTGAAAGAGAACGGGTTAGCTTAGCTGGTCCCAGGACGTCTGGCTCTGACGGGTCCACCTGAAACAAAAGACAGATCTTTGCTTTTATTCTGTCTGGACATTATTGCTTTAATCCTGGAGATGTTCTTTAGGTGATAAAAGGCTGACTTAGTAATTGCTTTTATGTGCCTTATTTTAATGCAATTTTTCAATTGCTCTAACTTAAAACAAAAGACTGTAAAAAAACAGATACTCAACGGAAAGTAAAAATATTGCAATAGTTTCAAAATAACAAATAACAGAGCCTTGCCATTTTTTTACTTCCTGCAGCATTTTGAACTCCCCAGCATGAAGTTATATTAATCAGTGGACAGCACACAGCAGTGGTCACACCTAAATATTTCCCAAACCCACAAATTATCTAAGTCCAACTCAGTCCTGCCACATGAAAACATTATGTTTAAGTTCTGATATTCAACTGCTGGTATTGAACTTGTCATCTTACTCAGAAGATGCAGGAAAGGGTAATGGGGGCAACAATCTTAGCAGAGACTTCCCTCTTCCCAGACACCTCCTTCACTTCTGCTGGGGTAAGGTCCAGCTGAAAAAGATGCTTGAGCTACCTTAGCCATCTCCTGACAATGTGGAAATGGAAAAGCAGCTCTACTCTGAGACTGTCCTGGATGATCCAAGCTCCTCACCCTATCTGTAATAGAGTCCCTAGCAACCTCGAAAATAAAATTATTTCAGCCGCTTGTATTTGGAACCTTGTTCTTCTGGTCATGATCCAGATTTAATGACCATACAATGGGTAAAATAAGTATTGAACACCACCCTTTTTCTCAGTAAATATATTTCTAGAGGTGCTATTGACATGCCTTTTTCACAAGATCTTGGTAATACTCCATGCAATCCACATATACAAAGAAATCGAACAATATATATACAGAAATTAAGTTATGTGTAATAATGTGGAATGGGAAAAGGCAAGGGAAAAAGTATTGAACATGTGAAGAAGAGTAGGTGCAAAAAAAAAAAAAATACATGCAAAGCCAAGACACCACCCCAAATCTTTCAGTAATTAGAAAGCAATCCTTTCCCCTTTCAGTGCAAATTAATATCAGCTAGTTCAGTCCCAAATGATGGCCTATAAAAAGGTGTCTCTGGTATCACACAAAAAAACATCCTATGATGGGTAGAATTAAAGAGCTTTCTCAAGACCTTCACAACCCTGTTGTTGCAAATCATAATGATGGTATTGGTTACAAAAGGATTTCTAAACCTCTGAATGTTCCATTGATCACTTTTGGGGCCATATTCCAGAGGTGGAAAGAACATCATATTACCATAAACTGACCACAACCAGGTGATTCAACAAAAGAGTTGTCCAAGAGCCAAAGACCACGTGTGGAAAGCTTCAGGAATACATGGATTAATGCAGGTACAAGTGATGCACTCAAGCGCCATGGTATGTGTAGACTGCATGTAGTATTATCCACATCTGGTAAAAATGTCATTTCAATAGCACCACTAGAAATATATTAACTGAAAAAAATAATGTTGTATGTTCAATACTTATCTCACACGCTGTAAGAGAGGGTAGGATTGTAGACCTACTGAGACTAAATTGAGAGCTTTGCTTTTCTGCGTAGCTCTCTCCTTACCACAACATTATAGCAGCAGCTGCACTGATCCCATCTATGGATGTTGCTCTCCATTCTTCCCATTCTCACCGCTTTGCATTCAGCTGTGAGCTGCCCCAGTGCAGGCTGTACGTCTTGGCAGGTAGCAGCCAGTAATACTATGCCATCCTCAGAAGCAGGGACCAAATCTGCTGGTCCCTAATCCAGACCCCCTCCTGCCTTTGGCTTTGACCCGTGACAGAGGGCAGCCCCGTCAGAGTCGAACATGCACTGAGAGCAGTTTCAAGTTATTGGCGGCTCAAGATAAATGTATTGAATTGATAAATGTATGTGTCCGTAGTTCATCTTCAAGAGTAGATGTCCTGCGTGTTTTAGATATTTATCTGCTTTAGAACACCTGACTTTCATTTATGGCCTATTAACAGTGTTCTGTTGAATGGAGGACGGCTACTAAAACCTGACGGACCTTGACGACTGGACACATTTGTGTTAAACTATCTAAATGCAGGGATACTGGGAAGAATTTTGATATTCACTTTGTTACAATGACTCCAATGGCCACAGACCCTTCACAAAAACATACAAAAACTAAACTTTATAAGGATCTTGGATGGTAGAAAAGCAAAACCGTTGATTTACACAACCTTTCTAAGAAATGGCTCTAGCAGTTGTCCTGGTTAGGAGGTAAAACATCTTCAAAGAAAATCCCTATCATTTCTAGTCAGGTCTGTCTGTAATTCATCAAAGAGATGCTTTTAACAGTAAAACTGTTATTTTACCACTTACATTTTGTTGATGTTCACATTGGATGCTTTACTTTAAAGTGTGTGGTTATGCACCAGCACTCCCATTTCTCCACACAACTGGTTCACCCCATTAACCTACTTTATGCTGATTACCCATGCAGTAAATGTTCAAGTCTTACTTTTCTCAATGCAATGATTATATGTTTTACGCGTTGGGGTTTAACTGCACTCTAGTACTGTTACTTTTCTGGCTCAGGAGAAGCTACAAAAAAAATGGAGACAAGGCAAAATATTACATCTATGTCAATGTAATACAGCAAAAATAAAATTGGAACAAAAACCCAGACTGAAGCAGGAGCATCATCTCTAGTAAGAACCACGACTAAAGGAAAAACATGCTGGAGCAGAAGCTGAAACTTGCTGAAACAGAAGCTCCAGGGTACCAAAGCTCAAGCAGGAGCACACTGGTGGTAAGGCTGTCTGAAGCTGGACTCAGTCTGGAACAGTGTGGAAAGTAGCCTCCAAACCTCTGCACACCACTTCTCTTTGTACGAGCTTTGATTGCAAACCACAGCAACACGCAGAAAAGAATGTCAAAACAATTTTCAAAAAAGACAGTCCGTCATGCTGCAAACCAAGAGTTGGTTTATAAGTAGTTTTCCTTCCGGTATGTTTTTTTTTTTTTCTTTCAAAAAAAATTCAGTTCAAGAAATTATCTTTGGAAATTATGGTAAAATACTATCTGACTGCAAACAACCAATGAGCTTGTTCTTTGACTTAGAAACATACAAGATTTGCAGCCACAAGCAATCATTGTGAGAGAAAATTTGCAGTTATTAGTCTATAACCCGGTTTTGTTTTTCTACCAAGGCCTTCAGGCACGCTTTCCTGCGGGTTTTAGAGGCTTTTTGCTTTGACACACCTGATTCAGAAAATCTCAGTTCAGTGAAATCTCTTAATCAGTCACTAAGCGAGATCAGCAGTGCTGAAGATGTAAGAAAAATCTAAAATTAGCTCCTTGAATGGGCTCAATGCACAACTTAACTAGTTGCTGAACTTAATCAAGGTCCAGTGTTTCCTGTCTTGGGGGGAGTGTTGGCCTAGTGCACGGGTCGGCAACCCAAACTGTTTAAAGAGCCATTTTTGACCAAAAAAACTAAAAATAAATCTGTCCGGAGCCGCAAAAATGTAAGTCTTATATATTCCCTTATATGGCAACATGGGCTCTAAGTGTATTATCCCACTATAGAAAAGCACTATGTAAGCTTAAATATACAGTAACCACTCATGATTAAATGTTTATCCTGGAGCAAATTTCACATAGTAGCATGAGGAGAGGGTGGAGCAGTGAATGATCTCACCGCACACTGCTTCACCGCCCTTCACAGTGCAGTTTATATTTTTTTGCATCGATGAAATTATAGAAACACGATAAATAAATGTTTCTATGGTGGACATGTTTCTGTTGAGAGGAGTTGATTGAGTCATGATGAAGCAAGCAGGAACTGACATCCATCAGAGCAGTGCTCTTTAACCCTGAGATCCCACATCCTCCGTCACCAGTGTTCCTTGGTTTTACTTATATTTTTAGGATTTGGGGAAAAAAATGGAAGAAAGATCATATAGCTGCATCAGAGCACTACATGTTTGATCTGTGGACAGTTTTCCATCCTTGCAAACAAACTTGCAGCAGTAGTGGAGTTTGGAGATGCAATCCACTTCTTAAATCTATATTTGTGCTCCTCTAATTTATCCAGAAGTTCTGCAATCGCACTTTTTCTCTCACTCCCAACTTAGCTTGCCTTCCCTGGAAATGCCTTTCCAAATTTTTATTTTTATTTTTTGACAACCTCTCATTACGAAGCAAAATTGCAGGCAATCCTTCCGCATTGATAATGAAAGCAAATCCTTTGGTCCATTCTTGGAATCTGCTTTTCTCATCATCTATCTTTCTTTTTGCCCTTTGGGATCCATTGCCTGAGAGACACCCATCGCTTTGTTTGCCTGGCACCACGGCACGCTGGTTGCAAATTATGACCACTGAACTCTATGGCTATGGTGCAAATTATTGTTTAAATATATTTATTATCCAAAATATCATACAGCATTGGAAAACATAATACATTTTTGTTTGACCTCCTGCACACTATATTAAAACAAAGCAAAAAATCGATTTTCATAACTTTTTTTAAAAAAGCACCAGGGAGCTGCAAGGGGGACACTAAAGACCCGCATTCGGCTCCGGAGCTGCGGGTTGCCGACCCCCAGCCTAGTGGTTAGAGCAGTGCTTGTGCTTCTGGTAAGGTTCCAGGTACCTTGTTTGACCCTTAACCCCCATGCGCTGTACAGTGGCAGCTCACTGCTCCCCAAGGGGATGAGTTAATTTCTCCATTTTGAGATAAATAAAGTTGTTTCTATCTTTTTTTTGTCTTTTATTACTGGTTAAACCGCTTAATCCCGGTTTGTCTGGCCATCAATTGAATCATTTCATTAAATTCAGTTATGTTCACGAAAAACACTAGTAAAAACTGATGCAAGGATTGTATTTGATTCTTTATAATATATTATTATTAAAATAATAAAAGGCAAATATGGAAATAATATAATGCCTGATTACTAATAATATGGAAAAAGAAATCCCACAAAATTGTAGGAGTCTTCAGAAACTAAGTTGTTTTAAGTTACAAAGCTATGTGCTTAGTTTCCTTTGACTATTCATGCTGGGAAATCAGACATTATTAAAGTTTGTCCAACTTTCCTGAACTTTCCTCTAATATACCACTGTGATTTATTTTTATCTTTTTTCTTTCGTTATATTATGTTCATGTTCTTTGAATTGTCTTGTTACTTAAATCTACTATATAAATAAACTTCTGTTGCTTTAAAAAAAAATTTTCTAATGTGATAAATCAAGCACCATCATACCCAGGTCACCTTGGCAGTTTGGCTTCAGAGTTTTCCCAAGCTATCTGTCCTAACTATGACATAAGCTGCTCTGTGTCTTCTATTTCCCCTTGGTGTCAGTTTTGCTTTCTATTGATTTAAACTTTTTCTGCATTTTTTTTTCTGAAGACAGTATTTGCGGCTGGTAAGGAGACATCCAGCCTTTATGGAGCTCACCCTGATTTCCTGCACCTAAGCAGTCACAAATCCTTTTGTATATTCATTTTGAATAAAGTTTTGCTCATTGGTTTTAAAATAGGATCACTGCCTAATGTCACATTATAATTTTTTACACGGTTCCTATGTGACAAGAAAACTTAAACTACAAATTTGTCCAAATGAAACAAGAAAATCTCTTACAAAGAAAAAAAAAACTGCTCTCTTTCTGCTAAGGAATCTTACAGTAAAGCACAATAAAGCACACTTACTACGCCCTGGCTGACTTCCATGCTGCTCTTCAGTGTTTACTTTCCTAATTTCTATTGCACTGGCCATATCATCAATGCTGACCTGCTGCAATGGTGCCACCAGACACCTACTTAGTGTTTTTTTTTTTTTAAACCGGGTTGACCTGCTATTTTCATTGGGAAAGTAGCTTTAGTAGGTTACAATTAAGTGTTTATTATTTGAGATTTTAGCTCAGGTCTTAAATCAGGACTTGTCTTTAGAAATCTGCAACCATTTTATCTTGAGAACTGTATTGCTCATGTTTTTGCTGCAAAATTTTAGGAATTTCAAGCCCCCTTTTAAATATTGAACTGTATAATTCCTTTGAATTTTGTTGGAAATATTTTAAATAGATTATGTTATAATAACGTTTCCAAGCCCAATGAGTGACTAGCTACAAGTGGAGCAGGTAACCATTTGTTGTAGTATTGTTTCTTTATTTTTTGTTTTTTCCACTTAAAGTCTTTAGTAAAATCAGAAGACGCTGAAGGCTATAGGTACTTAGTTTGTGTTCTATATGTTTGTAAAAAATAACACTTTTTGTATATTTACCATAACACAAACAAGTAACCAAAAGTATGATATTGTGCATGCATAGGAAGAAAGCCATTGACCTATATTATTTCTTTAGGAGAAGCAATGAGTCTCAGTGTGTGAGCATGGCCCAGCAACGGTAAAAAAGAACGAAGAAAAGTAAAACATCAGGTGTGAAAAACACAAAACAATATTTAATGCTAGATACTAGATAGGATACTAGAAACCCACAGTAAAAAACATTTTTCCTGAAGCTGGAGCTAAAGCTCTGCCAAGTTGATAGATGCTTTAGTACACAGCCTTAACTTCACAGATATTAGTGCCAGCGAGGCTAATCCTAGGGTTTTTGTTATAGTAACAGAAACGTTTATGTAATGTATATGATATTTGTTATTGTTCAAAACTGATTAAAGCTACAGTGTGTAATATTTACAGGGATTTACTGAAATAAATGACATTTTTTAACACAAAAGTATGTCATTCATCATCTTCTACAAAATTAAAATCTCAGTCTTTATATTTGCATTGCCTTAGAAGTTGCTATGTATAATTACACAGGAGTGGGTCTCATATTTATGGAGGCAGACATATTTTTACTACGGCAGCACAGAGGTGACAAATTAGGGACTGTTTTATATTTTATATTAAATCAAATATAAGTAAGAATAATTAATGCATATTCCTACCACAGCTGTGAGATACAACATATTATACATTCAAGAGCATTTATAAAGAGACGACATGGACATTTCTGTATTTAAATTGAAATGTCCCTTCCCTGAACTTTCTGATTCTAAAGGAAACTGCTTGATGTCACTCATTGATGAATTAGTGATGAAAGAGATCCATTTAGAGATTAAAATTTTACCTCGCATGTTTTGTTATTCTTACTCTCTTACATCAGTCTGGGTTTTGTAGCAGTTTTACTCCACTTTCATTCATACTTTCTTGACTTGTTGTGACTCAAGTGACAATCTGATAAAGACATAAACACTTCCTGTCGGAAATTTCTAGTAACATCTCTTAGCAACCAATGTACCCCCTCACCCACACTCACTTTTGTCTTGCTGTACTTATTTCGGACAATATGTATTGGAACCCTTTCTATACACTAACCCTACATTTAACCATACCTGACCCTAAACTTAACCCTAACCTAACCTAAACTCAATTCACAACCTAGTTCTAAAGTTCCCTAAAAAGGAAGTGTGGACCTTTGAAACGTCCTGACTTTAGGTCAAACAGTTCTCAATTTGATTCTGAAATTTGGTCTCACTCTGACACCAAAACAGTGTTACAATACTAATCAAACATTGCATAGATTTTTTTTTTCAAATTATATCTCTGATATAGCTCTGTTTTCTTTTGACATAGGCATAAAAGTAAACACATGCACAAAACTATGCTGCTCTAAATGGAAGTAAACATCACAACAGAGTTCATGTTACTATGCACCTCTGCAGCACAAATCAGCAGTTTGCCTCCCATATGTGTAAGATAGATCACGGGTCTCATTTTTAAAGCTTGCATTTGTAATGGTTGTGTAGTAAGACGATGAAGAACAACCACTGTTTTGCTGCATTTATTTTTTCCTGCAGATGACACATTAAAAAATTAGAAACTGTCTCCAGGTTTGCTGTCCTGAACTACTGCTCCTAAACATGTACATTAATACAGAAGTTACATGGGTCAGCTAGTCCAAATGGCGCCAGAAAACGTGAAACAAAAACGGCAAAATTACAGTATTTACTAGTGAATAACATACAACAATGAATTTTCTGTTAATGACGGAATTTTTAAAGAAACTAGTATAATTTTGGCTGTAAATTTTTTGACACAACTCCCCCCCCAGCAACACAAACACTGTTGTGAGATCAAGGAGGAAGTGATTACAGAAGCCTAGGAGCAAGAGGGCAGAGTTCAGGAAGGTAAAATTAATTAAATCATGTAATGCAAATGAAAATAACTAAATGAGGTAAATTCAATAATTCTCTAAATAATCATGTAATAAGTTAAACTTGCAAATACAATTTTTGAAAAGAAAAATAATAAGGGCAATTTTGACAATGTTGCACATACAGTAGACACTAAATAGGGTCTGAAAATTGTGTGCACCGACTTCTGTGCAAAGGTTGTGATTTAGAAAAACTGCTGTACATGGTGTTGAAATGGTCACACAAACTCTGACCCATCTGTACAGGTTCAAATATTTGGCCGGGAAGGCAAATTGGCAAAACAGATGATGACTTAGATGGGGAAATGAAGCCAGATTTTGCCATAATTTCTCTCATGCACTTAATTTAACTTTAGATGAAACTTTAATTATAGATTAAATTAATGAGATATGAAACTGCAGTGTGATAAATGGTGACGCTGACAGGTTCTGTCACTAATAATACAAGAAAGCCATTTTCAATTCAACACCCTACACCCTGTTGGTGATAAACAGGGTGTAGGAGATCACAGATCACATATTGTACTAATACAACAAGGTCTGAGGAATTGAGAGAAATTGCTGAAAAAAATTTTAATACTGGCAAAGCACTGGAGCATAGTGGTGTTCGATAAATTATTCAAATATGCCAGACTTTGGAAATGGGAGAATTAGGAGGGAATGCATGTTCTGGGATTACCTCTATTTCCTGAGCTGACTGGTAATCAGCTGATCAAACGGCATTCCTCTCGATAGTCAGCGATTAACGCAATGCTGCCTGGATGTCCTGGATATTATGAGGAGTCCACATCAAGCCCTGAAGGGGTCATTAATACTTAATTTATTTACTGTGGCTACCAAACATGTTTATCTTTCTACCTCACACACCTCCCAGATTAAACAGTTTGTTTGTTTTTTACTTTCTTGTTACCAATTGTAACCAACAAGTGACATTGATTAACTGGGCTATTCATGCATGGTTGAATATTGGGATGAAGTAGGCCAAACAAGACCTGGGATTTATAAAGTAAGATATCTTGGTTTTGTGCATGCACATTGTTTTATAAATCTTTTTCTTTTTGTCGTACTCCATATTCTAGTGTTTGCAGTGCATACACTTATAGTATGGTTTTCTCACAATGTTTTATAAGTAAGACTCCAGATATTTTTTCTCCAGAATATTCATTTACTAAGAAAGAGCCTCCCTTTTTATTCCTGAAGTTAAAATGTCAGAATATTATTATTCTCTTCTCTATATCTATTTTTTCTTTCAGATATACTAACTAATAACTAACTAATAAGTTATACTTATCTTTTTACATTAGATAAATTAATATTATTTATGATGCATCATATGACATATACTTATGGAATAAAAATTGTATAATATACTTTAGAATTGGAAGGGACTTACAACAATAAAGCCAAATTTACACTTTCATAAATAATTCAGAAGATATATGAATATACTTGTTTGTCCAAAATCAATACAAAAGTAACCCAGAAATATTTATTAACTTTGTAAAGAAATACATGTCTCTATGGAAACATTTGCTTTTAAAACTGTTTAGTTTTATTAGGCCAATTGAATGTACTACTGAGGTTTAAAAGATTTAGAAAAATATTCCCTAATGGATTAAACCTTTTACATTTTTACCACAGAGAAAGTATCAGGCTTTATAGTGGCCTCTCAGTTTACAAGAGCATACATAATTAATTAACCAAAGCTTTCAAGGATATTTGAGACATATCAAGACATTTATGGTTACCTATGAGAGAAAGTATGGCCTGTATTTAGGTTCTAATGCATAGCAATGCTAATGGTACTAAAGCATTGCAACAGTGACCTATCCTATTCAGATTCCAAGCTGATGCTGATGAAGATTCATACACCTCGACATATTAGTTTAGTGAAATGGCTTTAACTAGAAAAGCTCTCTACAAATGTGGGACTCAAAGAAGTAATATAATCATTTAGCTTAAATGGAAAGAAGGGGAGATAGTGATACCTCTGCAAAACTTCCTCTTCTGTATTGATGCTCTTCTGTACTGATGTAATGCAGAATGTAAATTCTGTACCCTTCATCCCAGTAGCTATACTAAAAAAAAAGAAGTGCCTCATAATGGCCAAACATATTATAGGTTTGCCAAGGCTTAATGTTTCACAAAGTGCATTTTAATTTTTTTTATTTAAAGGAGATCTCCTAAAACACCACAGCCATGCCAAAATGAGCAATAGTGTGTAAGCAGTATTAGTTTCCTTTACTATTTCATCATTCACATGAAACATGCTGCAATAAACATTTTTCACGTTATGTTGTTTGAGAAATTCAAAATATTTTTTTTAATAAACCATAATACAAGTTCACCATCTGAGGGAACATTTAAGTAGTTTTTTCCACAATGTTTTTTTTTTTTTTTTGCTTTACTCTATTACACAGGGCTCTTCTTTAAATGATAAGCAACTCACCTCCCCACTAACACCAGTGATCATTTAAACATTGGTTTTTAGGCCAAATCTGGTCAGTCTGTCAAAGTCAAATAGTTGTTGAAAATTGAGCTGTGTTTGGTTGATCTGATTATGTCCCACTTTAGTCCAGTGATATATGAAAAGACATTACAAACCCAGTTTTCAACATCTTTTGAAAGACCTGAAAATGATGGCTTTTCACCTTTCATTTTTAAACAATATGTAGACGTGTTGGACGTAAATCATGTTGCCTTTTCAATATCCTTTCAAACTATTTTTGCTTGGTGGGTTACACCTTGAAACACTTAAAATAAGTCAGATTTGTTTTTAATAATAACAAACACACGCACACAAAAACTGCCAACAAGACAAGACAGATGATCACAAAGTTTCGTTGGAAAAGCTTTGAACCTAAATATGGGCAGGGTAATTTACAGATAAAACACACAGGTGCAGGCAAAAGGGCCACTAAGCACAGGTGGGGAGGCAGGTAGACTATTACATAAAGCTCAAGCTGTTTTTAAATTGTGAACAACCACACTCTTCTGTAGGCTACTGTTTAGCAAGTAAGACCTTTGCAGAGCATTTTGAAAGTTTGGCTGTTACTTTTCATACTCTGTAGAGCAATGTATCACCTGAGACAATGGCTAAAGGAGAATTTAAATTACATCAGTGGAACTAGACATAATGTACTGCAATGTGAGCTGACCAATTATGTGAGGCTTGATGATCCTATATGTGTCTGAGTTGCTTAAGTGCATCATTTTTCTGGGAATCTCAACTGGTGTCAGCTCTTTATTATAAGACACTTACTTGATATCATTACGTTTTTTTATACACTGAGAAAGTTGCTTTAGTTAAAGCTGCAGCTCGCGCCTGTGCTAGGATTTATTAATGTTAGCACTAAATTTGGGTACATATCAGTCTCATGAAAATGGATGTTCTAAGCACTTTAGATAAAATATACTGCCACAAACTTCTTTCTGTGTGTGTAATATTTTTTGTCTGTGTGGCATATGTGATAGACGGTAGAAATGATATGAATTTGGCCTAAGGTAAAGATTTCCTCTCTACCACCCTATCAGTGTTTATGTCATCACACCTGCCTAAACATGGGCATCTCCTCCAGGCAAAGACACAGGAGGGGATTGAAAAACAAACCCTTGGTTTGGTTCAGATTTCAAAGGTCAAGTGTTAAACCGAAAACATCCACCCATTTCCAACCATTTTCTCCCACTTAGTCCCTGTCAGGTTCCTAGTGGGGCCAGTGCCTATCTCTGCCACTCTATGGGCAAGAGGCTGGGTACAGCCTGGACAGGTCACAAGTCTTTCGCAGGGAAACACAGAGACACACAACCATGCAAACACACACTCACACCTATGCCACCTAAGCCACTGTACCTAACAGTCATGTTTTTGGACTGTGGAAGGAAGCCGCAGTACCCGGAGAGAACCCACACATGCATGGGGAGAACATGCAAACTCCATGCAGAAAGACCCTGGGGTGGGGAATCAAACCCAGAACCTTCTTGCTGCAAGGCAGCAGTTCTACCCACTGAACCACAATGTAGCCATAAACCAAAAACAACATTTTGCAATATATGTTGAATAATGGTGAGGGCAAACAAAGGTAGAACAAGGAAATTGTTTCAACATTTGTAACAACAGACCTCTTAAAAGAATAAGCGATGGAGTGACAAGAGCCATCACAAAGTACACAGAGACACAGAGTACACAGAGTGGAGAGAAGCTGGTTTAAAGAAATATTTAAAAATCTTGATATATGTTATAAGCCTCCAAGCCAGAAGTATTTTGATAAGAAAAAATGCTGAAACTGTATCACCAGTTTTTAGAGAAATACTATGACACTACTAGAGACTTGTGGTGGAGACGTACAACGGAGCCTTATATCAATCTCACGATTGATTACGTTACTGATTATTGGAAACTGGTCAGTAGATGCTTGCATACTCCATATTTCATTAAGATGTTAAAAAATGTTTTTGTAATCTACATACTACTTTGGATTCAAAGAAAAAAGATATTGTTGGCAAACAAGGTTTAGTGTACTGTATTGTTGGAAATATGCTGACTTTATTATTTTTTTTAACAAATAACAGTATGCTAAAGATAGAGTTCTCTTAAAAACTGGTGCAATACAGAATTAAAGATCAAGACTTTTAGGTCATACTGTGCTCTGTGTGACGGTCTCAAAACTTTGCTAGAAAACATAAAAAAACAAAGAGCATTATGGAGACAATGAAGCATAGCTGGTCAGAAATTAGGTTGCAGTAAAGTTAAATGCAATAAACATCTCATTAAATAATGTAAAAAAAAAAGAAAAGGAAATGATACTTTAGCTAAAATTACAGGCCTGAAAAAATGTAAAAAAAAAAAAAAAAGTTGTAGGGGGCACAGCAAAATCTGTAAAAGGAGCTGTGGCTAGATGAGACAAGGATTATTTAAAAGAGTATATGTAGATGACAACTACCAGACATTAACTCTGGTCACATAATCCCCACTGGGAAACTGGTAGTAGCAATGTTTTAATTAGATTTGGGGGGGAAAAAAATCATTTAGTTTTTCTTTGTTTTGTGTCAGGAATTCAGAGATGGAAATCCTTACTGACTAGGAACACAGTGTGAAAAGTTGGATCAACTGAAAAGGAACCAGCCAGAACGGCTGTGAAAAAAACCCCAAGAATGAACAGATAGAACAGCTAGCGGCATAGAGCCTAGTTAGGAAAGGATTTAATTCAAAACCTGTTGCCAACTGCACACTTGGAGGACTTGGGGCTGTGGCTGCCATGGGAGGCTCAAACAGTAATTGGAGCAAGAGAACCAAATGCCTGGCAGTCAGGGCATGACTCACTGTGGTCTTGTCAATAAAAATGATCAGCTCTGCCAGGATAAGTTTGAATTTGTGTAGTTTTATAGGCACACAATAAAAATGGAAAGTCCTCCAACTGTCTGCCAGAGGACAAGAGGTAAAGCTGAGAGGTGATGTCATCATATACAGAGTTGTAAATAGTAAGATACCTGTAATATTTTTCTTTATTATTCAGAACTAGTTGGGCTTCTAAAAACCTGCCAATAAAAAAAATCATCCACATTTTATGTTATTACTGATTTGGGAAACGGAATCCAGCAAATTAACAGTTTCACTTTCAAATTTAACCTAAAACTAAGAAAAAAGAACAGTTATATTCATGACCATCTTATTAAAGCTTCCCACTTTTCATGTCTTCTCCTTCAGTTTTCCATTAGAAGTAACTGCTTTGCTGCATTTTGCAATCATACGTAACCAGATTATTTAATGTAAAAAGTAGATAAAAATTAATGTTATGAAACGTTTAGAATAAGATACATTAACAGGTTTTAAATCAGATTTGCAATTGAAAAAGAACACGTCTAAGGTAAAGAAAATAAGTAAAGGTGATTAAAATTAATATATTTTAAGCTTTTAACAGAAGGCATAACAACATGAATTTACTAATTCATGTTGTTATGAATACTATTAAATACTATTTCACTTCAGCTAATTAGTCTTATCCGGGGCCATACATTCAATGTTTCATAATCATACGATAGCAAATGTGAGGCACATCTAATTAACTAAACTTCAGTAGTTCAGAAGCAAAACACAACTTTTTAGACAGGTTGTAGCAAAGGCAAAACTAAATAAATAAATAAATAAATAAAAAAATAAAATGGATCATCCTCCAATGTGCTTTCTTCTCTGATTGAGAGTATTTAGCTCCATATAAGGTCATTTAAATTCTGACCAGCAAAGGAAAAGCTTCGACTCAGGAAAATGCTGTCAAAACTTTATTTTGTCAGTGGATTGTATGTCCTCAAGCAATTTTAGTATTCGCTCAAGTATTAAGTTGGTAAAGTGCTAAGAAGTATTTGCAGTGAAAGTCTCCTCACCTCATCCTGCTTTACCAAAATGCTGGGGTTTTTTTCGTTTTTTTTTTCAATCAGTCTCTAACTTACAGAAAAAAAAGATTTGAAATATCCTTTTGCATCCAGTTGGTCTCAGTTTTATGTTTGCTTTATTGTTTTTCTTGTTTGTTGAGTGAAGTGAAGCCAAGCCTTTTGCTCCTGAGCTAAAAACACTTTCTGGGTTAGCATATTCAATAATTAAGTGTATATATTATCTATTTAATACATTTTTATGCATACATTTAAATGAAAGCAATACATAAAGAGGTATAACAATTCATTCAGTTGATCATTTGAAAATCTAACAAATATGGAGGTCCAGACAGTTAGCTAAGCATGGAACCTGGGTAGATACACTACACATTTACCATTTACACAATATCACACATCTTCTCACACACAACTCTTCTTCGTGTGTTACCTGATAATGGCATGCTGTGGGTGTACCAAGTTGTTATGGTGAAGTGGCTGACCTAATGCATTAGATTGAGTTCACTGTCAGGTCTTTAAGTAGCTGGGATCAGAGGCAGATACACAGCTAATGGATCCTTCTATCTGTGGGTGGAATAACATAGACATAGCTCTTTTTAAAATGTGATGGAGACAAAAAAACAACAAAAAACGCAATTTAACTTAAAAAAAAAATTAGACAACAGCTGGACTTGTAATCATTTTACATTTTCATTGTTATGATCCAAGCCATGTTTAATTAATCAATTGCTGTTTATGTGGGAGGCCATGGGATTGTGTTATACATTACAGTTCTTGCTGAACAGTATATCAGACTGAACAGAGATGGTTAAGAGAAAATGTTTGATTTCTGTTTTACAACTAATGGCTATTGGGTACTCGTCACGGCATCATTATGGGAAATCACTTATCTTGCTGAGTGCTCTACAACTGGACCAACATGTATTTTTTAGAGCATAAAGAGAGAGAGAGCTTGGAAGTAATGTTGCGTGTGGTGGCCTCCAAGGCTTTTAATGAGCAAAGCAGCACAGATTTGTTTTGGATAAAAAGTGGGATTTAATGGAACACAAGACTATCTGGGCCCAAGAGTCGGGTATGTTGTCTGGAAGAATGCCCAGAGGTGCTAACTTTATATTCATGTCGACTAAGCAATACTTAGACATAGGAAAATCTGGACAGTGTTTCTTTTTGTTAGATTTTTTAACCTCTTTCCTCAAAATTAACTGCAACAGCTGTGCTGGGGGAACTTTAAATTAAATGATTTAGAGACGATTGAAGCCTAAATATGATGACTATTGGGAACGTATTATTTTTGAATAAACATCACTTTTTACTACCCTTTTTTTATGTCGTTGATTTAATGCCAGTGCAAGCTGAATGCAGTGTGAGTGGTACTTTTCATGTCCCTGTGGCTTCTCCTAATATTTGCAAATTGCTTTGGATTTCACCTGCACAGGACAAGCAGAGCTTGGTGTCAAAGCAAATAGACCTAAGGGGTAAGGAGCCAGAGAAGGGTGTGCTGATGTCTCACACGGTAACAGACCTGGAAATCCCTCGATCCTATGAGGTTCGACTGGCTCCCATCACAACTTACAGCACAGGGGACTATGTCAGCAGGATCATTCTGTACTCAGAACGTAAGTCACTGTCTCATCCTTTTTTTTGTAAGGAAAAAAGAAATCAGTGTTTATCAAAATAATTATGGAATTGCAATTTTCTTGCAGCCTACACTTATCCAAGATCTTCGGGTAAGACCACCCAACCATTTTCTCCTTTCCCGCATTTTACTATTTTAAACTATTTTGTGTATTTGTGAGGAAAAAACTTTTCCTCAATTTTTAAGCTTAGCATTAAACACCCTGCTTGTCCATCAACATCATATTTCTTTAAAGCAATGTAGGTTGAACGTGGATTCAACACTCAAATGACTTGGGATTGGCAGATAGAGTAATCATGGTGCCGAATTTGGTAGCATGAAACCAAATTAAATAGATGCTGTTTCCACAAACCTGTTGTCAATACATCGATTAATGAGAATGTTCTTTTGAAATGAATATTCATATACATTTATCTCAGTAAATTAGAATACCATTAAAAATATTTTAAAATGGGCATACATTTTTGTTTAATTTAAAAAGAAAAACTTGTGTATTATATAGAAATTACACACAAAAAGTAAATTTTGGTTAAATTGGATACGTATTGCTTACAGTCATTGTAAATACTTTTTTTATTTATTATTTTTTTTTTTTTATATCAAATAAGTTAATATTGATATGCAAATCTCATCCTTTGAGAAAATTATGGCCATATAATTAGTGTAGTGTTTTCCACTGGGGGTTGGTTGTCATCTTCCATAGAGCAGGAAAGCCAAAGATCATTGATAAAAATCAAGACTTCTGAATTTACTTGTATTCATAAGAAATAAAATGTTAGTGAAGTGTGTTTTAGAAAAAACTGGAAAACCGTGGTGATTTAGAGGCAAAGCTCATTGACAGTCGCCACTTGAGACACAACAAAGAGACATATTCAGACCATGAGATTAAACAGTCCAGCTATCTCCGCTAAGAGGTGGCTCTAATGCAGAAACCGAATTAGAGACATTTTACCTGCACTGAAGAGAAATGGAGCCTAGGTGTATTTTCAATCTGGAAGACTGACAAATATTACTGCCATGTCATCCAGATCCACCTCTGCCCGCCTTCTTCTACTCTCCTTCTTCTCTGCAGCCCATATTATCCAAGACTCTCCCTTTTGTGCACTTCATTGTAGTCCTGTCTGCCTTCAAATCACGCTGCAACCCACCTCCTCCCTCCTCACATATCAGCTACCTCCATCAATCGGCTTCTTTCCTCCACCTCTATTCTCATGAATATGCCCTTTCTATCATCATCAGCAATGTTCAGCTTCACATTTTCTAGTGATGTTGTATTTTCAGATACATATACTGTACATTTTGCATTTCTATTGCCATTTTTTAAAATCTGTAAAAAAGTGTAGAAGCACAGAGTCCAAGTTGCTTGAAGTGGTGTGTAAAGGTTCAACAGTCAGTGGGTCTTTAGGGAGCCATATGTCATACGTTGTTGTTTAGCTCTGTTTTATCAAGACCAAAGTCAACATGGCCATCTGCTTTGAGATTTTAGAACACTTCATTCTTGTCACTGCTGACAAGCTTTATAAAGATGGTGATTTAATGTTCCAGTAGGACTTGGCACCTGGCAACAGCAAACTATTTAGATGGGAATTCCATATAGAAACTTTTCTTAACAAAAAAAAATATATATATATATTTATATATACACCAACAATGTAGCTGAAAACCGCTGTTAAACCAATTTAGGTTTCCTTAACATGCCAGCCACTGTCTGATCATCACTATCATCTCATCTAAGTATTAAATGCATATTTTTTTAATAAATTGTAAACTTTTATTATTTAAAAACACATTTTAAATGGTTTTATGTCCATTGTATTACTTTTAAAAGCTATTTAATTGTTCAATTGCTGTAATTTTACCTGTTATAAATCTATTTACAGAGATGGGAAGTAACGAAGTACAAATACTTCGTTACTGTACTCAAGTAGATTTTTCTGATATTTTTACTTTACTTTACTACTTATTTTTATGGCGACTTTTTACTTTTACTCCTTACATTTTTACACAAATATCTATACTTTCTACTCCTTACATTTTAAAAAATTGGCTCGTTACTTTAGTTTTGAATCATTTCAATGGAGTTACCGTTATTATTTTTCACCTCATAAATACCAAATTCAATGTAATTGGATGGGAATCTACGTTGCATTTGACGCACCACTACAAGATGAATCGACAGATTCGGCGGTATTCGTTTGCGGCAAATCACTGCAGCTTGGTGGCGGTGGCGTTTGCATAGTAGTATGGACGACGAGATGATTGAAAATGAACACAACGGAGATCTAGTCCTATTGGCAGACATCCATTTAAAATGTAGGCAACGGCATGAAAAAAGTGGTTTCTACTTTTACTTTTATACTTTAAGTAAATTTACAAGCCTTTACTTTGTTACTTTTACTTGAGTGAAGAAGTTTAATCAGTACTTCCACTTTTACCAGAGTATTTTTTAACACAAGTACCTGTACTTTTACTCAAGTACGGAAAGTGAGTACTTTTGCCATCTCTGTCTATTTAATGGCTTATATGAGATTCATCTGATGGAGGGGAAATACAGGTGCTGGTCATAAAATTAGAATATAATGAAAAAGTAGATTGATTTCAGTAATTCCATTTAAAAAGTGAAACTTGTATATTATATTCATACATTACATACAAACTCATATATTTCAGATGTTTATTTTGTTTAATTTTGATGATTACAAATGACAACAAATGAAAATCTCAAATTCATCATATCAGAAAATTAGAATATTGTGAAAAGGTTCAAAATTGATGGCCCCTGGTGCCACACTCTAATCAGCTAATTAACTCAAACCACCTGCAAAAGCCTTTAAATGGTCTTTCAGTCTAGTTCTATAGGCTACACAATCATGGGGAAGACTGCTGACTTGACAGTTGTCCAAAAGACGACCATCGACACCTTGCACAAGGAGGGCAAGACAAAAGGTCATCGCTAAAGAGGCTGGCTGTTCACAGAGCTCAGTGTCCAAGCACATTAATAGAGAGGCGAAGGGAAGGAAAAGATGTGGTCGAAAAAAGTGTACAAGCAAGAGAGATAACCGCACCCTGGAGAGGATTGTGAAACAAAACCCATTCAAAAATGTGGGGGAGATTCACAAAGAGTGGACTGCAGCTGGAGTGAGTGCTTCAAGAACCACCACACACAGACGTATGAAAGACATGGGTTTCTGCTGTCGCATTCCTTGTGTCAAGCCACTCTTGAACCACAGACAGCGTCAGAAGCGTCTTGCCTGGGCTAAAGAGAAACAGGACTGGACTGCTGGTGAGTGGTCCAAAGTCATGTTCTCTGATGAAAGTAAATTTTGCATTTCCTTTGGAAATCAAGGTCCCAGAGTCTGGAGGAAAAGAAGAGAGGCACTTCATCCACGTTGCTTGAAGTCCAGTGTAAAGTTTCCACAGTCAGTGATGGTTTGGGGTGCCATGTCATCTGCTGGTGTTGGTCCATTGTGTTTTCTGAGGTCCAGGGTCAACGCAGCCACATACCAGGAAGTTTTAGAGCACTTCATGCTTCCTGCAGCTGACCAACTTTTTGGAGATGCAGATTTCATTTTCCAACAGGACTTGGCACCTGCACACAGTGCCAAAGCTACCAGTACCTGGTTGAAGGACCATGGTATCCCTGTTCTTAATTGGCCAGCAAACTCTCCTGACCTTAACCCCATAGAAAATCTATGGGGTATTGTGAAGAAGAAGATGCAATACACCAGACCCAACAATTCAGAAGAGCTAAAAGCCACTATTAGAGCAACCTGGGCTATCATAACACCTGAGCAGTGCCACAGACTGATCGACTCCATGCCACGCCGCATTGCTGCAGTAATACAGGCCAAAGGAGGCCCAACTAAATACTGAGTGCTGTACATGCTCATACTTTTCATGTTCATACTTTTCAGTTGGCCAACATTTCTATAAATCCTTTGTTTTTATTGGTCTTCAGTAATATTCTAATTTTCTGATATGATGAATTTGAGATTTTCATTTGTTGTCATTTGTAATCATCAAAATTAAACAAAATAAACATCTGAAATATATGAGTTTGTATGTAATGTATGAATATAATATACAAGTTTCACTTTTTAAATGGAATTACTGAAATCAATCTACTTTTTCATGATATTCTAATTTTATGACCAGCACCTGTAAGGTATGGACAATGGGTGGTTTAAAATACAAATAAATAAAGAAATAATGAAGATCTGAGAGCAAATACAGTACAAGCTTTGTATACCAGGGAGGTCACCAATATTAAAAGTTGTGTCAATTCTGTTACCCTAATCCAACTATGTATTTAAGATTATATTTTTCTGTATCTATTAGTATCTAATGTTTCCCTGCATCTCATGCTCTCGCTTCCCATCCCCGTTGATCTGAGTCAGTCAAGTCTTCAGTGTTTTGTTCATTAAGAGAAGCGTAGCATTTTCCTGGCAGGAGTGCCGTTTGGCTATGCCAGGGTGAAGCAATTAAAACAACAGCAGATTGGAACAGACTGCGGGAACAACAGTGTAAATTGAAAGCAGTGCATGAAGTAGAGAATGGTGTGAATAGTAATAGATTAGCTCCCTGAAACAAAAGAGAGCACACAAACAGTCCTCTTGGGGAGAGTGAGCCATAAGCATCTTTATCAGACTGTATGTCTGTGTGTGTGAGGCTGGCATGTGTGTGTCTCTGGGATGCTCTTACTGAGGCTGTCACTGAGGCTGTCAGCTTGGATGGTTTTAGACGGCTGTTGTTATTCTCTCTTGTCTAGTGAGTCTTTGATAATGGCAAAACCCACCAGATGGGCTAATGAAGGTGACAACACTTTTGAGAGAAGCTGCTTTATCTTGCTTAACAAGAGACATCAGCATTAGTAAATCTGAAGACAAGGAAGTGAATCCAAAGATCCCAAAAGAATACACAGAAAGGAAAAATGTGATCACAGCACCTGCCCATATCTATGACATTATAGTTTACATTTGAAAAGTCTAAACATCCAGTTTAAATATTCTAAAAAGACATTTTGCTTTTGCTTGTAACTTCAGCAAAAACATATATATAAAGAATAAAAAAGTATTAGTTGTTGTCAAATATGCAGAATATAAAAATAATTGTTTTAGCCAAAAATAATCTGTTTTAAAAATGGCTATTTATATTGATTGGTTTCTGCTTTCCCCAAAATTTACCATAGGTCAAATGTGAAGCAGGTGGCATGAACCAGTGAGTCATAATAAACTTCCACTTTGATTTTTTGGTTTCAAAAAATGTATTAAATAAACAAGTTATTACATTATGAATAATATCTTTTTGGACTAAACTTATTGATAAAAATCTTAAATCTCTCCTTTTGGGAAATACAGGGGTTCCCAAAGTGGGGGTCATTAGATCATCTTTACAGTTATTGTAATGTCATCTTTGACTGTAGTGAAGTAGAGCTTATATTTTTAAATAATTAAAAAATTTAATTTCTCATGAAATAAATTTATACCATTAAATGCATATATGTTTATTTCAGTTTTATCTAATACATGATACAAATATTAAATTTAATTCTAATTTTGGAAATACATAATTAAATATTTAATCATCCAATTAAATAGTTAAAAATACAATTTCATTTAATTTAAAATAAATTTTATATAAAAATAAACATAATTTATTTTTATATTTACAAGTGAACAGACATTTTAGAAGCTATACATATCTTTTGTGGGTCACAGGGTGAAATATATAGAAATCCCTGCTGAAGAACATGGTTAAAACAAGTCCATGTTACTTTCTGTAATACATATATCCTGTCCCCCACATTCTGTTCGCCATTTTGTTACTATAGGTCTGTTTACTCTAAGGTGAACATTGAAAAGAACATTTTATATATTACCATCATGTGGATCTTATGTTATTTATCTGCATAATATTTTTTCAATAAAATCTTTTTCTTATTTTTTTCTTTCTCTTTAAATTCTTCTTTTCATGTGCGCACACATCTCAGACCAAGTGTGTGGGTTCGAGGATGAGCGGATCTGTGGTTTCTCTCAAGACCGGAGTGATAAATTTGATTGGACAAGACAGAATAATCTGACGCACAATCCCAAGCGATCTCCTAATACTGGCCCGGAGACTGACCGCAGTGGAACAAAGGAGGGTAAGAAAATTGGGAAATAATTTTTATGTCAGAGTCATGAGTCATTGTAATAATAAGGAACCAGTTGTTGTAGAGCCCCAGTCAGCTGTAGCCTCTACCAGTCCTTGGTATGTTAATCTAAATACACCACAAAATACAGAATGCTGGTAGAAAAATAAGAAAAGTCTATTCTCAGAGCAGATACAATATGCAGCGCAACCAGTAATGGCTTTTTATGTCTAATTCTGTTATTTAAAATTTATTAATTTTCCTTATTTTTGAATAACCTCTTAACAGGTTTTTATTGTTTATGTTTTCTTGTTGATCTCAGGGTATTACATGTACATCGAAGCATCCCGACCTCGTGCTCAAGGGGACAAGGCCCGTCTTCTATCTCCACTTTTTAATGTGTCTTCAGTCAGGGGCCCGAAGGGCTCTAGTCGAGTCCCATACTGTGTCTCTTTCTACTATCACATGAAGGGAAAACACATTGGTGAGTGCTTACACATTCAAGGCAATGCAAGGCAAGTTTATTTAGATAGTACCATTCCGTATATAGACAGTTCAAAGTACTTTACATTAATTAAACAATAAGATAGAAAGAACATGAAATCAGAATAAAAGCAAGTAAAGATAAAAGCAGACATGGGCAATGTGGAGTCAACAAGTCATCTCCATGTCATGTAATAATAATAATAATGAATTTTATTTATCATGCACTTTACATTTGATTTCAAATCTCAAAGTGCTACAAAACAAGTTTAAAAGACCATAACATTAAAAACAGAGTAAAAAGACAGTCATTAAAATCAATACATTAAAAAACTGAAGCAGGTGAGTCCAATCTTCACCGTGAATTAACCTGTGCAGATTGGACTCACCTGGTTAATTGGCTGGGTAGAACCTATACATGACATGGAGATGACTTGTTGACTCCACATTGCCCATGTCTGGATAAAAGCATTATAAAGTAGGTAGTAAAGCAAATAAAACAATTGAACCAAAAACTTAAACTAATGAACTATTTCAATTTACAAGTAAAATCAAGTTTTAAACAAATTTTGAATTAAAAGAAATCAGGCTTTCAGCATTCTTACAGTGTTCTGGGCTATTGCTCCACATAAGTGACACAGAGGAACTCCTGTACCAGAAAGGCCCACCTAGTTTTCCAGACACTTATAAAATCAAGCAATGACATATATAATAAAACAGTACCACCGCTGTGGTTCTTCCACAGTCTGAATTTATACTGATGCTACTGAACACCTTAATAAGGGCAGTCTCAGTAGCCTGGTTAGCATAGAAAACAATTCTCCATCATGTGGAGAGAATTGCTTTCCTTTCTATTGCTTCCCTTTCTATGTATACATTGCTGAATTGTCTGATTGTGTGTTATTGTGGATTAATTTTAACAGTTAATTCTTGTGTTCTCACTATAGCATTTTAATAAGATGAATAGATTTTATAGACTTTCATGCTCTATATCAAACAATTTTCTTTCTGATTACCTTACATGTTTAAATATAAAACAGCATTACCTTTTAGAGAGATTATAGTCCTTATCCTCTATTTTTGTAAATGTTTAGTTTCTCCATGGCAAAGCTAACTTTTTAATTAAGGAGACAGTGTTATTCATTTGAATGATGAGTGTCTGATCAAAACTTTTTAAGTCATTGGGCCTTATGCAGCAACAATTTTGTATTCTAGTCGTAAATCTCTGGTACTTGGGGCTCTTACAAAGACAACACATCAGATTTAACAACGTTCTTAACTTGATCCTTATAAACTTGAAGCAGTCCACCTGTGTTTAAGTGAGCTTGCATTCCCGAGAAATGTAAATTTGCCACCTCAGTAAGGCCGTATAACTGCACAACCTCCTAAGATCGTCAGGTGTTCAATCACAGAAATGGCATTGAAAATGAAGAAAAAAAAACTCTGCTGAGAAGCAGAATTAAAGGACCAGTAAGAGGCAAGCAGTGTGGAATAAATTACAAGAGCTATAAATGACAAGGTTTGACTTTTATAGAAGTGAAAATAAAACAACAATAATAAAATACTTTGTAAAAAACGGTATTTAAAACTACTTGTTGAGGCATGAGGTGGAACTTATGACGTAATTGCTTAATGAGTTTGCCATCACCAACCCAACACAGCTATCTGCAACTCTCGTTTCAATACTAACGCACATATGTGCTGTACATCTCCAGTAGCCATATGGGGATTGATTAGGGCAGGATTGATGGGGTGTTGTTTTTCATGTGGGGCCCACCCAGATAGTGTTGCTTACGGGCCTATTGTTGTGTTGTTACGTAATTGTTATAGAGTGACAATTTAGTGCAAAAAAAACATCTTTGAATTAAAGCTGACTTATTGCACAAGACCCCTTCGCCAAATCAGGAGTACTAGTAAAATGTCTTCATACCCAGGAGAATATTAGATATAGGGGGAAAATGGTGAATGTGATATTTCCTTCTATATCACACATGCAAATGACTTAAGAAATAATTTGTTGGTACGAACACTTTTTGCATGAGGACCAACTGTTCATATTATACATGCAATCCAAACTGTTTGATATTTTTATTTCAGAATGTATAAGGCCTATTGAAATCATATCAATGTTGCTTATCTGTAGTTGGTCCTCCATCTTCCTTCTTTGGATAGTTTTTCCTTTCTCAATGTTTTTTTTTTTGTTTCTTCAGCCAAGCTTGAGAAGAGAATTAAACTTTTTTGTCATTACATTGTCACAAGTAGAAAGCAACCAAATTCACTCTCTTCATTTAACCAATCCCTTTGGGTAACAGTGGGCTGCTATTGGGTGGAGCCCGGGAGCAGTGTGGGGGTTAAGGGTCCTGCTCAGGGTCCCAGAGTGGCAGTCTGTGGGAGTGAGGCTTGAATTGTGAACCTCTAGGATCCAAGCGCAGTACCCTAACCAATATGCCACCACTCCCCTATAGCCCCCCCAAACTCTAAGCTTCTCCTTAGTATTTGATATAAATGCTCTATGCTTCTCCTTCAGGAAAGTCTTTATATAAGGGTTTATACATGGCCTTTTAGGTTTTGTCTTTGCCACTCAGAATCTGGGGATGATACTGTAGAATTTGAGTCTTCTGGTCAGAGAGTGGGGCATGCACTATTGGCATCCACTGTTGTACCAAAAATATAAATGAACCCCCTCCGTATATCATTCAACCTTGTGCTAAAAAAGAGCTAAAAAGTGAACCCTGATGTAAAGAACAGGAACTTGCCTGCTCACATGGTCTCTAAATATAAATAAAAAACGTTGTCCACAAACCAGTCAGCTTAAATGTTATTTACAAGTACAAACAACTTGAACAAAACAAAAAAAAAAACTTGAACAAAAGCACACAAAACTATTGACAGCTGGGACCTGCAAAAACATGCTGCCATCAAGCATCCTTGCTTTTTTTAAATTAACATAGCACCTTATCATTTACATTAAATGTTATGTGTTAAAAATATTTCTCATGTTCTAAATACTTACCGGTAGGCTATTTGGCAAAGTAGCATTTTGGGCGTTGTTGTGTAAATGTCAAGTTCTATTCTGTATGAAAATCGAGACATGTTTTTAGCTATAAGAAGAGGAGAGGAGAGAGTATATTTTTTCTCCGTCAGTTATAGTGCAGAATCACACATAATGTGTTTCTTCTCTTTGGGCTCACTGTCAGCAACAATAAACAATATTTAATTAGTTTTTGTTTGCCACTGGGTAGGTGTTTAGAAGGGCTGAATGCAGTATGACAAGTTTAAAATTTCTTGGATTATTTTAAACAGGGGACTGAAGTTTATAGAATGCATTTTATTTTCATTTGGATCAAATGCTTTGATAAATGTATTAATAGACTCTGTGTACCTTTTTATCAACAACTTGTGTTTTGTAGGTATCCACATTGCAATGGATGTAGACTTTTTGTAATCCAAATTGAAAAACTAATTTGACTTAAAGATCACCAGTGAATGCATGCTTGTGATGTTGCACATCTTTTATACCTTGTTCTCTGATAATAGTGTAGACAAGTGGGTCTGATAGAGCTGTGCCCCTCTGAAACTTTCACTACCACACTCTGCTATACCTTAGACCAATCAATAGATTGTTTTAATAGTCCACTGCATCCTGCAAGGTGTGTGTGAACTTATAGGTATAGTTATGTGTAAGCATTGATAATTGGAATAGGCAAAGTTTGAGTGGAAGCAGAGATAGAAATGATAATGAGGCTTTGATATGTAGCTGTAGACTCAAAGACCAGGTTGAGCAGATAGATATATATTTGGATCTCTCTATTTATGTTATATTATATAAAGTATTATTCTTTGTCTTATGTGACTCATACCGTTCAATAGCATGAGAGATGTTATGCAATTTATATATCTTTAAAAACAAATTAATAATTTTCTTGAGATTTTATGTCAGTTATCAACACAAAGGAAATAACAATGACTCCTGTTTTTATTAGTTGTTTTTGTTGTAGCAAATATTAGCCTGTTAGTCTTTAATAAAATCCAGCACAAACTATTGCTTTCAGAAGTCATTGATAAACTGAGTATATGTGCATAACAGTTTCTGAGACAGGGACCAGACCTTAAGAGAGCAAAACCAGACGTTCCAAGACCGAGAACGAATCTTTAGAATTTCAATAAAATTTTAGAACATTATTTTCTACACTAAAAAATGCAAAAAATAATTGAATGAAAAATGGTTAATTTATTTAATAAAAATTACTCATGGCTGTCAAAGTATTAATTTTCAATCAAACCATAGATGTCCAGAATTTAATTTATGTGTAGTAATTGGGAATGGCACAGGGGAAAAGATCTGACTGATGATCAGATTTGCATTCGAGAATTCACAGTCCCAGGAACTTGTAGTGTTAAATTAGCTGGCACTGACTTTTTACCCAATCTTTCTCTCTGAAATGAAAGGTTTATTGTGATTGAGAAAAACAGAGCAAAGATTGTTTTTGCATGTATTTTAAAGTACAAAATAAACAACTCCAACTTATAGGTTTTATTGTTATACAGGATCTTGTTTACAAGTGAGATCTGCCTTGATAAATTTTGAACATTGTACCGGGCTTCTCTTGCTTTTAGCCTACTCTCTGTTGGGTTGCTCTCTGTCCCTGTGTTTTTGATCCTTGTTTGCCTCTTGACCATACGCTTTCTGGTAGTATACAATTTGTTAATCCTGGAAGCTCTTGCAGTGTTGGACCTGGATAGGAGATATCTTCTCTTTAGGATTGAGAGGATTTTTTGGAGCTTTAACTACCAGCATGATGGTGAGCTGTTCCACCTATGTTTACAGAAATAAGGTTTGATGCATCGATCATAGTAGCTCTTCTCTGTCAGTCAGAATGTCCAGTTGGTTAACTATTACCATTTTGTCTGTTTGAATTAGGAAGTCCTACAGGATCTTAGCTCTCTTATTCTCCACCACCTTAGGAAGTGACTCCCATTTTGACCCAGGGGCCTCTAATTCAAACTCCGCTCAACTTATTCTAAACATGACCAGGTGTTGCATAAAATCCTTTCATTCTAATCTCTCATTTCCTGGTGTGAGATACTAAATTGTTTCAAGGGACTCTGTGCATAGCCTACAACTTAGATCTTACCTTGTGTGGTAGATCTGGGCTTGTGTAGATTTAAGGACATCGGTTAACAAAAATAATGCATGCAAATGATCTTAGAAAATAATGATCTTTAGTTAAATGATTATACCTTTGTTAATAACTGTGTTATTTACTTATGGAATATCCATCAGATTAGCATCAGGAATTATATATACCAAACAGAATTCTTACAGTGGTCTTTGGTCTAAGCCCAGGACGGAACCTGGGTGCTATCTTGGTCAGTTGATTGGCGGAGACTTGAAAACATAAAACATCCGTTTTATGAACAGGCAGCACCAGCAAGGCTGTGCTTGGTTTTCAGCTCTGAGCTCCCATGAAGAATAATGCTGTCCTCTTATTAACATGGAAAATAGACCACGATTCTGGAGATTTCACCACCTGTAATGTGATGATAACTGAGGGACGGACTGTGTCAAAACACATCAATAAGTTGATGCTCTGATATGGAAGATGTAGTTTTGAACTGGAAAAGTTGTAATTCTTTTAAGTAACATATATTTTTATTTCGGATTAAATTTAGCTTCTGAGTACAGCTTCCTTCTTAATCCCATTAAAAAAGGGATCATTGACATATACTAAGCAGATTAACCCCATTAACACAACTCTTTCAATCAGAAGAGTTGTTCAGTTATTTGAGGGTTTTTGCAGAGGTGCTTTATCTCAACTTGTCAATTTCTGCAATGTTTAAACAATATTGTTTTTGAATTCTATATACTGTACATTAAATAGAAAAGGAATTTTCAGACATGAAAACATATGGGTAGATACTTCTTCTGCATGCACACACATTATTACCACATGTAGAGCACGTATGCCCCCTGCTTGTGCATTTGTTTAGGAAACTGGTGGTTGGTTAATGTTCCAATTAGGGGCTGGCTGGAGATCGTTAAGAATGCTCACTGTTGTCCATGATGTCCTTCATTTTAAAGAAGAATTTATGTTTTTTGTGAATTAGTCTTCAAGGATTCTAGAGGAATTTTCAAACTTTGGTGGCCTTCTTTATCAGCTTGTTGAGCTTTTTTAGTAATTTGCTCTGATGCTGTTAACCAAGCACATGAGGACAGAAGAACCACAAAACAGGCTTAATTGGAAGGCAACCAAACTTTTGCTAAATTTCTTTGAAGACGTTTCGGCATCTATCCAGAAGTCTTTGTCAATTCTGTTGGTTTGCACCAGACTGAGAATTTACAGAGGCATGATGGCAGAAGAGATCACACTTTCCACAACAGACTGATAAAATATATGCTGTTAAAATAGGAGGGACTTAGCTTTCTTAAGAAGTACAGTCCGCTGTGTACCTTCTTGGAGATGACCTTACACTTGCTTCTCCAGTTGAGTTTGTTGCCCAGGTGTCCCGAGCCCGTAACATTATTAATGACCCCTAACACTTCCACCATGGACTTTTCTCCCTGCTTCCCTCTGGGAAGAGGCTTTACAGCATCCGATTCAGGTCAAGCAGACTCCAGAACAGCTTCTTCCCAAGTGTCATTAGACTGCGGATTGTTGTATAAAATGGGGTGTAAAAAAAAGCGATGAATGTTGGAAACTGTAAATCATTGCCAGTCTTATGTTTTGCATTTTTTTAACATGTTTACAATTTATCACTGCTGCACTTTAGAATTGGAAATGTCTTGAGAGCTGCACTGAACAAAATCTCATTTGTATAGACTCTGTGTGGACAAAATTACAATAAATTCTGTCTAAGGTGAACACTAAGGAACTTAAACTCCTCCGCCTCATCTCATTCTTCCAAATTGTAACAGGATTTCACTTATTTTTAGTTCTTCCGAAAACCAGTTTTTCTTCAGGTTGTTTACACACCATGTGACAAAGTAAGCAATTCCATATGCTCAGGTTCGTGCCCATTTTTGATGCGCCCAGTGACTGTAGAGTCATCCAGGTATTTCTGCAGATGACTCAACTGTCTTGTATTGAAAATCAGAAGTGTACAGAGTAAATATGTAGGAATAGTTATATTACCATCGTATGTAGTCCGGGGCTTCTGACTACCTGATCACACAGTTGACCCTTTAATTTTACAACCCATGTTCTATTTGTCAAGTAGTGTTTGATCCAAGCAATTGCTGTTGCCTTTACCTGTGTCTTCTGCTGTTTCTGACAAAGCAAATCAGAAATTGTGTTGAATACACTTGAGAAATAAAAAAAAACATGACTGTCTAAATAACAATTGACCTGGACCTGATGCCTAATTACAATTCAGTCTCTCCAGTTGACTGAATTGTGAAAAATAAGGGATAATAAACCTACATATAGTAAATACTTAAGTTATTCCAAAAATATCCGTTCTTTCAGGTGCTATGTCCTGCTTCATACTGTAGATATGTCCGAAATAAGTCTAACCCATTTACTGTAGAGGGTTTGTATGGTATTGTCATTTCAGAGTTTTTTGTACAAGTCTCATAATGCCAGAAAGCCTCACCAAATAAACACCAATCCACATCTAATGTACTGTATCAAAACTAAATATAATTTAGTTTAAACATAGGCAGGGTGAAGTTTCTACTTTTCTATATGTCATTGGAGAAAATAGATTTTATTACTGACAAATTTCTTGTTTTTTTTTTGCTGAATTTTCTAGATAAAATATTTTGCTTCTTGCAGTCTGACAATTTCAAATTTACTGTACTGTACATGTGTTACTTTTTTACAGGCACGCTTAATGTTCTTTTGAGAATGAGAAGTATTGCACCTGTGGACTCAGTGGTGTGGACAAAATCAGATCATCAGGGCCCAGACTGGAGGAAAGCCTTCTTTGACATCAGCCCCAGAGGACCATTTCAGGTAAACCACTAGTGCTGGCTGTTTCCATACACAATAAAAGTGTGAAGTCAATTATATAAGATTAAAAATGAGCACATCTTATACTCGTAAACCCTCTGACAAGATATTTAATATAAAACAAATTTAAAAATAAAACAGGTTGAAGAGGAAACCTGTGCATTTGTTTACTTCACAGTTTGGTCCTTTCCTATCTGCCGTGTCCTATTACACCCTTTTGAACTAAGATGTTGCCCGAAAGTCAGAACCTGTTCTGCCCAGTAGAGAGAAAAATATGCACTGTTCCCCTTACTATTAATACAATGTTTTAAGAATTAAGCATTGATTTTAGTCTTGATTTCATGACAGGAATCTAAATATTTTCTTTTCTTATTGATGAAAATACATAGAAACATTTCACTGTACTTCACTCTGCCTTAATCAAAATAATATCTGAAAGTTATTTCCTTATTATTTTGTCTACTCATTACTACGACAGAAAAAAATCTTTTGAAATGCAAATAGTTTTCTAAAGTATTCTCATCTCTTTGCTTTTTTTCTACAAAATTGTGTTGAAATATTTACCTCCAACTTTGAGGTAGATCCCTTAGGGCTTTGTTGACATGTAATAAAGTACAGATAAAATATTAATGAGTTTTGGGATCCCCTGTATTTAAAGATATACGGTTACTGTTCATTTTTCTTTTATGTGTGCAGAGATTTTGCTGAAAGAAAGTTATTTGGGCAAAAATGTTTATTTTGCATAGTTCTTGAACCAACATATAAATCATACAAACATAAGAATATATTGGAATGACTAGTTGGAACAGCTTAACATCTAACCTGGGCTGTATTAACTTGCTAACTTTAAGATTTAGCCAAATCAAAACAGATACTGATGCTATGAGGCTGGTTATTTAAATATTACAGGAAGGTCAAAGTTTAAGTTAACTAGTCCCTTTAAGTCATCATGGAAGTAAGTGCTTTGGAAGAAATAGCATAAAGGTCACTTATTGTTGGAGGACTGTCTGCAAACAAATCATTAAGTCACATTGGCTCTCTGTTTTTTTTTTTTTTTTTTTTTTTTTTTTTTTTTTTTTTGACTAACATGATGCATCTCCTTATTCTGATTCTTCTAACTTTCTTTTAACTGAACCGCTTTAAATACTCCTTTATACCCACATCCATCAAATTTTAAATGAAGATAGGTCTGTTAGGGAGAAATGGAATGTGTGCAATAACTTTTTGTTCTGCTTGTTTTTTTTAGTATTGTATGTTAATATTATTATTGTTTTTATTCTTATGAGTCTGTATGTAGCCTATGTGTGCATTTTTAGCTGGTATTTGTTCCTATCTGTACTTATTGTTTCTAATGGCAGCTAGTACTATGCACCGTGCACTTGGTTCCATGACAAATTTTCCTTATGGGACTAGCTGAGTTCCCCTAGGGGACTTTTCTATTTCAAATGTCTTTGCCACAGTCAGGTATAGTACACAGGCAGAGAAATATTGACAGTCTTGGCTATTTTGTTTCTGATTAGATTTTGTTTTTGCTCTTTTTTTATTGGGAAACTAGATGGGTCAGTTATCCATCAGCGTAATACATTCTTTTCTCAGGGCTTACAATAAATCAAACGTTGCCGTAAAGTGTGAAGGTTTTTTTTACCCTAGTGCGCCTAAGTTATTCACTATTTATTTATTAATTTGTTTTACAATTTAGTTTTAATAAACACTGCATTACTTTCAAAGCTGTACTAATTATAAAGTTTAATTATAAAACAAATGTCATTTGATGTTTGTCCTTAAATTCCCGTGTGTGATAGTTTATTTATTTTACATGGACTTTTGTGCAGATGTCATAGGTAGTAAGTAGAGAGCCCTGCACCTTTATTCCCTACTAAAAATAAATATATATAATATTTACAAATATATAAAGATATATTAATAGAATAAGAAAGAGTGGTATTCATATATTTTCATGTCTTTGGCACTCAAAACTCAGCAGGAAACATTAGCAATGATTTTTTTTTTTTTATATATGCATAAAAGATAGTTTGCTGGAGTTTCGATGGTGAGATTCATCTACACCAACCTCACTGCAAATTATTATCTTGACCTCTAAATATATATTTTTACCACACATCCAGTAAATTTAATAAAATATCAACTTTGTGAAGGTTTTCTTGGAGCTCCTTTTAGATTGCTAAAAGGTGTAAAAAGGCTTTATCTAAAATAAAACATTTTGATTTTAAAACCACAGGGCTTTAAGTTGATCATCAAATTGGTGAATAGCAGCCCAAAAGCCTTTAGAGTGTATAAAATGTTTCTTTTTGTAATTTTGCAGATTTTATTTTTTATGGCATGCAACAAATGATATCTGACATATCCCCTGAAATAAAACACAACAAGCTGTATTCCTTTAGACAACACAGTCACTAAAAAGATATTTCCATTACTAAAATGTAAAAAAAGACCATCAATAGAACAATATCAATATGTATTTGAATGGTAATCAGAAATTTAAATAAACAAAATCTGTAAAACTTCAGAAAATATTTATATATCTACAACTCGCAGCCATTTTTGGTAACTCTTAAATGAAGCATTTTAAAGTCCACCTCTGTACATCTCTTGTCTCTTGATATTTTAGTGTAGTTATTGTATAAATAAGTTAACACTTTCCTTCTTACATTTTCCAAGCCCTAATGGCCATTCCCTGACCTCTGTAAAAGTCATTTAACTGAAAAGGTTTTGTTACCAGTACATTCTAACAAAGTTATAGGATGTGTTTTCTTCAACCAGGTCACTCAGAAATAATAAACTGTCAATGTATTTCAAACCTGCTTTGCAGGCGGAGGCTTTAATGTGTTGAAATTATATGCTAGTGCCACGAAAGGCAAATCGCCTTTCTTTCTCATACTTAGTTGCCAGGGTTACATTCCTACTTTTTGCAGTAGTTATGGCCTAGCTACATCTTGAAAAGATTTTACTTCTTTTATTCGTCTTTTATTAAAAATCTGTTGTCAAGTAAGAAATCAGAATTTTTTTCATAATTTTATCTTTTTTTTATACAACATGTAGTTGGTCCCTTAACATATGATAACATTCTGCTCCTGTCCCCATGCTAGTTTCGTTTAGGGGATTTATGCATACTATCTTTGTCTAATGATGAAAACTGTTTTTTCACCATCTTAATGACATTCGTTGCACACCTGGTCTTTTCCAAGCTTGTATTTTTTCCTTCCACCCATAGTAATTCTACTTTTAAACGCACTTTAAAGTTAGATTTGTTTCTGAAAGTTTCACATTTAATGTTAAACACAGTTTTCATATAATTTTGGTAAGTAATAAAATGGATCTCTAATGCTTACCAAAAAAAATCATTAACTTTTGCTCTGTCTCTGACGTCCCCCTCTAGTTCTTGAGATTTCCTGCTAGACATTTTTCTTTATGTCATTTTAAAGTAAAAAAAAACCCAGCTAATTTACTTATTTTTGCTATTCCCACCATCAGGTTTTAATACCAGATGGGCAACTATTGGCTCAAAAAGCTCCTGGTTTACTTCGTGGTACACAGTTACTCTTTTTTTGTGCAATTTATATCCTCTAAAGAGCATAATTGGCCATTTTAGTGACTTAATCATGAAAGATATGTTCAAACAGTCAAGGAAAAAAAAAGGACCTTCTTTTGTTTTTTTTATTGCTCCCTGTATTCCTCGAGTAATACACATTTAGAACAAAAACGCTGAGGAACACAAAGACGGCTACTCATTTTTTTTTTCATAACTGTATGTTTTAGATAAAAGCACATATGCGTCTAAATTAAATTAATATTCATGCAAATTTCATTACAAAAGTAAAACTTAAAAAGATTTATTACACACTTCTAAGTTTATCAGAAACTATGGCCTGTAAACCTAGTAGGTGATCATTGTATGACACTGCTAAGGTGTTGAGTTGCAATGCTGTGTGATGAAATCAGCATCTTCATAAAGTGTACCAGGAGAGGGATGCATTAATTATTTATTTTAATATTACATGCTAAACGGCTCCTCTCATCGACCCGATTAAATACATTGGACCAACACAGGTAGATATCATATTCCACAAATCATTAGGAACTGAAAATTTCACACAGACTTTGAAGCTTATTGGACTATATTTTCTCCACAAGTACTTACTTCTTTACTAGTCTGAAATAATGATTTTAATATACAATGCGAAATTTACTTTTTTCTGGAAAGAGAACTTTGGATTCCAGAGCGGTAATCCGCTCTTTTCCTTGGTATATAGTCCTGATATTTTTCTCATTTACGTGTAACTTAAAGTGTAAATATTTTAAAAAATCTGTTGTTCAAATATTCTGAGTTATGAATTGATTCTGTGACAAGAACAAAAAAACTAGAGACCTTTGGATAATTGAACAGTCCAGTGATTTATCGTCATAGACGGAAAGTCAGCAGGTTTTTGCAGGGCTTACACTGACTACAGAGTGGTTGTTCTGCAGCCACCACAACAAAGCAAAGTAATTAAAATCAGTTCGTACACGCTCATTAGCATGGTGCAGTGCATGTGCAGCTTCCAAGGATGTACGACTCAGTTCATACAACCTTCTTAATTTCACAAGCCAAACAGAATAAGTCAGGTGCCAGACTATTGGAGGATAAAAAGTATATTTATGCACACAGAAAACTGTGCCCTAGAACTTCCAGAATATGGTGCAGTAAGAACACCAAAATTAAGACTAGTGTGCCAACCATTGCCAACTTCCTTGGCACATGAGACTATATCCATTGTACAGACAGCTACTGATCTAAGTAATGGTTGGCACACACCAGCTAATGAGCGGCCCAGACTGGCAGAGTACTCTTTTGTATTAAGTCTTGGGATGCTGGTAAATAGCATGAATGGGCTGGTCATCCTCTTGATTGCCTTTTGCTGTCAATTAGCAGAGACCGGTATTAGCCCTAGATAGGCAGGCACTAATATAGAATAGGCTGGCATTAGCATTAAACAGCCTAGAAAAGAGCATGCCTTGGCTGGTCAACTACAACAATAGTCTCAAAATAGCTGAAACTCGCCTCAGATTGCAATTTTTAGATCTGTGCCTTGTATTAAGACTGCATCACCATTGCTTGTGCACAAATTTCTATCTTCCACTTAGTTTTTTTAATATTATGCTTCAATAAAAAATTCTATGAGCTGCCAGAGTTTTAAATAAAAAATGTTTTGCTTAATATATCAAGTAAAATTATTTTAATTATATAAACTTCCTTCATTAATGGTCTTGGTCTACTCAACATTTAAGTAAAACCTGCTTGAAACACTACCTTTCACAATTAAATTAACTTTAATTGCATGCATGAGCTGCTGAATGAAAACAGGGAATAAGACCTGAACCTCCATGATGAGCAAGCATGAAGCGACAGTGAGAAAAGAAATTCCCCTTGGGAAGGAATCTCTGGCAGAATTAGGCTTCACATGCCAGATTTCTAATGGACCGGCTGGGGATGCCTTGTGAAAGCATTATGAGTCCAAGAAATTACTTAAATAAGGGCAAGCAGCAGCATAGAGACTGAGCCAAATAGAGCTTGCGAGAATGTTAGACCCGGGAATGGAGGAGGGTTGAGTCAGGGTCATCAGAATAAAAATCTGACATGCTGTCCAACTCAGATGCTTTTCGTGTCAAGTTGAGCAGGATTCTGGATGCTAAATGGATTATGAGGAGGTGTGGTTGAAAACTAATTGGCTGCTTCACAGACCGATGAGACTTTCATTGCATTAGGGTAAGTGATCCAGTTTATCCATTGGAGCTTCAACATAGACTGCATTTGTACTTTTAATGCAGAGGACAGCTTGTTCAATTGTTTTTTTTTAGCCTATGTCTTCACAAATATGCAGGTTATACTCTAAATACCACACTGCACATACTTATGTGTGGAGGATATGGAGCGGGAAACATTTACTACATACAAAGTCATTTTCTGAAGCTCAAACTCAAATGCAGATGCAGGTTTGCATCTTTTGATAGTCAGGTGCAAACACACAGACAAACATTTCTGAGGTCATTGTGGCCAGCAAGAAGGCATTGTTATAATGCCAAACAATGGTATTTCTAAAAACATATTTTGAGCAGTGAATTCACAATATTAGATTAATATTAATAAAGAAAAAAATGTTTACAGAGCCTGCATGCCATGTAATTTAGTGCACCTTATTTTCTATCTTTGAAGATCAGGCAATTAGTAAATTATGTGTACGAATGGTAAGGCTATATTTGGAGAACTGTTTATTGAGGTTTAAAGCTGGCATATACAAGGGTGCTAGTAGGACAAGAATTAGCATATTTTATCAAGTGTGTGTGAAAAAAAAAGAAATTTAACTTTGGTTTTCATTGCTCAAACCATTAGCTAACTTTAATTTAAAAAATACCAGACAATATCTAAAAAACACTTTCGAAAACAGTATTAAGGACAAGGTATAGTAGATAATAGTGGATGTGTAAAACTCATCTTGTTTTTTTTGTTAGAAGCTAATTAACTGACTACCCTGATTGTGAGGTAATTATTCTGTTCAACAGAGTGCTGCCTGTAATCTCACATTTTTGCCATTGATGCCCTAAAGGATAAAAGTCTAAACAGCCTAGGATCAGGTTAATAGTCTTTTTATTTCTGCCCTAAACCTGTACATGTAATGGCTGAAGTGAGGGTTAGTCTTGTTGATCGTCTCTGCAGGCCTAATAGTTTGTTGCAGTTTAGACCTTTATGTGCAGAAGAATTTTGCACTTTGACTTGGCAGCAAGCTTAAAGTAATGTGTGCTTATTATACAGTAGGACTGAGGTAATGCAAGAATACTTCTTATAATTATTCCAAAAAAAACTTTGGTGGTAATTTTTATACCTTCTATTCTACAGCTTAAATAATAAAATTCTGAAATGTATTATAGGGTACATACTTATGTTTGGCTTAATTATATGTCAGAACATTTTTCCCCTTAAAATCTGTTACATATATATTATTGTTTTATCTTACTATTTCAGTTTCGCTTACCTCTGTCTTAGCATCCCCTCCATTACACCCCTGACATATTTTTTTTTTTTTAGGCTCGATCAAATTCTGCTGCTTTTGATTAAAATAAGTAAAAATAAGATTTTTAGGCTGTTCCAAAATATTTGTGCTCGAATAAGTTACTTCATATTTTTATTATTATTATTATTATATACAATGTGAAAACACCTCCAAAGGTGGTAGAGATTGACCGAGCCAAGATCCTGTGGGACTTCCTGATATACAGTAAACAGACTGAATGGACGGTAATGGCAAACTAACCGGACATCAGAAAAAAAGGAACATGAGAAACTATAGAAATACCAGGGGCTCACAGAAAAGCTGGAGAAAACCTGAAAGGTCAAGGCATCAGTGATGCCTCTGGCCACTGAGGCACTTGGGGCAGTGACCCCCAAACCTGAGGAGTGGCTACGGCAGATCCCTGGAAATACATCAGACATCTTGTTCCAGAGAAGTGCAGTTCTAGGAACAGCAAAGATACTGCGCAAATCCGTCAAGCTTTCAGTGATTGTATTATAATTGCATTGTAATTGCATATTTATATTGGAAGTTAGTACAGGGTGAACTATAGTTTCAGTTCAGTAATTAGATAATGAAATCTATTATTGAACACTTTTGAAAGACAGAATGGGTTTTCCAGTGAATACATAATAGAGTAATAATGACACCTACTAATTAAAACAATTGAAGTACAATAACACCAATACAGCAACCCTTGGTAGATTACTCATCCCCACTCTCAGATTAACCTGAGGCCATCTGTGTTCCTCACATTTTCATTCACCCGAGGTACCTGTGGGAAACCAGGCTGACCTACTATGTATTCCTCTGTGCCTATCATTGGACAGTGAATCTGCTCCTCACAGGAATTTCAAAGCCCTCACTGTATATTTGTGTGTAACACGTGTAAACTCAGTCACTTTCACTGCTCCTTTTTCTAACACTGTGCCCCATCTGGTGCATGGACAGCACATCAAGGGAAACATTAAAGGTTACAGGGCTCAACAAAACAACACTCTCACAGCTCCAACCTGGCATGTGACTGTACCCCTTTTGATCCTGGGATCTGTTTCTGCACCTACACACTCACAATTTGTACGACTTTTTTTTTTTTTCTTACAATTTGATCATAAGAAAAAAGTGTGTTTGTTTTATTCCTGTGTAAAACAGCTCCAATGTCTGTGAAAGTCACAAATGGAAGTGTTTTCTTGTTTAATTACAGGATATTGATGTGATTTAAAGAAAAAACACAAATGTGGGGATAATGAAATTATTAAATTGTTTTTGGGATCAATTTTACAGCTTTAACATCTGACTATTTCTCATTCTTTTAGATTTCAAAATGTTTTCTTTCATTCTTTAAACATAGAGATTGCATTATATTAATTTAAATAGATTTGTCTTGAGATTTTTTATCGTCTTGTAGTGGTTGGGATTGTCTTGTAATGTGCTGGATTGGTTCAAATCTTAATTAGAAAAATAAGACTCCATTTTGTCAGTTGAATATTTTAAATAAGTTTTGTTCAGTATTTATATTCTCTTCTTAAATTCACTTATCCATGGGTATAATCATAACAGCTTATTTTGTATGTCTGACTTCTGAATTAATATTAAAGTCAATTTATAAATAGTTTTATGACATATTCAGTATAATTTTCTGAGACCCTTACTTGAAGGTTTTCATTGCATATAAAATATTAATGACAATAGGTACCCAAAGTGGATTGATCAGAATTCCAGCCAAACACAGAGGGAAAACAAAGTTGGTTTGCTTAGTTTGTCAATCTAAGCAGTAACAAAGCTGTTTGGAAGTCTGTTTAATTGAGGGGATTGTGGTGTTTCGGTCAATTAGTTGTGTCCCTCCACCCAAGTTTCCTTCATGGCTTCAGTCTGTCTAATATTCAGATCCCCTGCTTAAATAAGCTGACCACCAAAATCCATACTGTGCTGCAGACCTTCTTTTTATCCCTCTAAATACCACCCAGTCTGTTTCAATGTTTTCTTAAGTATTCTTTGTCCACTCAGATGTTTCTAATTCCTTACCAAAATGAAAGCAAAAAGTGAAAGTAGGGAACAGCAATTTAGATTTATTTTTATTAATGTAATCAATTTGACTCTAGATTAAGAGGAGGTTAAAGAGAAACAAAAATAAATTTTTCATAGTTCCATATGGACACTTTAGTAAGTCTATATACTGTAGATAAGCCTTTTGCAATATCCATAGTCATAACAATGGGGATCATGGACTAGATTAAGTCATCATAGTCAGAAATTAGATATCTAGCAAGTCTATACATTCTCTCATTCTGAGATCAATCAAACTTTGTGAGGAATCTTTCTTCTCACATTTTAAAGTACCTGCATCACCTGCTCATGATTTTATCATAATTTTCAACTCCATGATTTTTATGTTTGATACTTTAACTTGACTCCCCTGTTGGCCATGAACCAAATGCTCAAAGATTAAAACAACACAATGGAAAACCTCTGACATGAGACATGTTAGCTTTGATGATTGCTTAGCCTATTCTTCACCTTTCATTCACAGAAAGCATATATATGGGGGGGGGGGATATGTGTGTTAGGCTTTTCCACTCAGTAGGTCCAGATCAGGTTAATGGAACCCACACTTGTTATAGCTTGATATATTTACTAAAAAACTGGTGGCAGGGAACAGACCCACACTGCAGCCTGGTGGTGTTAAACAGATGGACTTTGTAGAGTAAAGCCAGTCATGCATTATTTGTTATTCCTCCATGTCTGCACCTGCTTCTATCAAGGTAAGCTTTAGATATTTATTAGAAGGCTTGTTTATAAGCAACAAGCATCCAGGTTTTCCTCTAGCAAGGGGTTTCCACATACTAACACATTTTTAATCAAGGTTACAGAGCCTTACTCCCAAACCCAGCTGACATACTGTAATGTCGCTATATTAGTTTGATACAGTATGAAATGTAATATAATATAGGGTGCCATTTTTATGGGAATGACACATTCTTAGAATGTATTCAATACAACCAGCACTTTATCAATCATATGTATTATTTATCCTCGCTAGATACTAAATCATCTGTATATTCAACTTAAGTAATGGATGAGATGTAAGTTTTCAAGTATTTAATAAGCAAAAACCATTCCTTATTTATTCTATTTTTCTCCCTCAGAAGGAGACTGCTTGTTTTGTTTTTGTCTTTTTCTTTATTAGCTGCAATGGGCGTCTGGGCGCCTTTGTTACACCGCAGTAATTAGGCTGTCACTCAGAAACCAGATGGCTGTTAACTAAAAAGGGAGTTTTCTGATGAGACTCCTGTTTAGCCTTGTTTTTGTTGATGTGGGAAAAATCACAATACACAAGCATGATTGCTAAGTATATGGTAAATGCTCAGTGACATGCTGATGTCAAAGCGTCACCAATAAAACCGACTCTTGATAATGAAAAAAAAAAGAATATATCTTACCTTTTAAATATTTAAAACATTTTTTCAGTTATATAGTATATAGATTTGTATGTTCTTATTGTTGAACAGCATTGTTACATCATATCATAAGAAATATATCTATCTTTCTGCCTGTCCATCCGTTCATCAACCCATCCATCTCAATTCTCTCCCTCTATCCTTCCACTTGCCCATTTATTATTCGATACAGGCCACTTGGGCAAAAAAGGAATTCTGTGGAAAGCATTGAAAAGGAGCAAAGGTAGTAATAGGTCTTAAGCTTTAGCAGTCATAGAATTAGATAAGTTTGTGAAGGCATGTGTGAAAATAAAATAAAAACCAAACTAAGTATTAAAGGAATAGTACACCCAAAACATGATTAGCCTTCATTTTCTACTCACCCCCATGCTGAACAACACTCTGGAGTACTTTTTTGATATCTCAAATGCATCTGGAGACCTGGGAGGCTTCTTGCTGTCTGCTGACATTCAAATAATGGAGGTCTATGGTGCCCGAGGCAGAAAGGTCCATAAAAGTCCACAAAAAACGTGTCAATATTCCTCCATACTGCTCGTCCAATGTATTCCAAGTGTCCTGAGTGGGTAGAGTCCATAATTTACTTGAAACGAAGTCATTTAGAATGTTTTTAGAGCATAAACAGTAGTGTATAGGATTTCCTAAAAGCGCGTTCACGAGTCTACGGAAACCGCGGGAGACCAAACCAGACGAAAGTGCGCATTCAGCGTCTGCTCTGCCGATAATGCAAGCGTAGAAGAAGAAATGTGCTGTTTACCTGTGCAAAGAAAGAAACAACGAAAGAAAAATGTCTGAGGACTTCAGTGTTGAGGAAGAGCATGAGTTCTTTGCCGAGCTGAATGCGCACTTTCGTCTGGTTTGGTCTGCCGCGGTTTCCGTAGACTTGTGAACGCGCTTTTAGGAAATCCTATACACTACTGTTTATGCTCTAAAAACATTCTAAATGACTTCGTTTCGAGTAAATTATGGACGCTACCCACTCAGGACACTTGGAATACATTGGACGAGCAGTATGGAGGAATATTGACACGTTTTCTGTGGACTTTTATGGACCTTTCTGCCTCGGGCACCATAGACCTCCATTATTTGAATGTCAGCAGACAGCAAGAAGCCTCCCAGATCTCCAGATGCATTTGAGATATCAAAAAAGTACTCCAGAGTGTTGTTCAGCATGGGGGTGAGTAGAAAATGAAGGCTAATCATGTTTTGGGTGTACTATTCCTTTAAAAAAAACTAAAAGTTTGCCTGGAAGCTAAATAAGAGAAAAGCTAGGTATATCAGTCCATTATTTTATACATATTTATATATATTTTCTATAATGTAGTTCCTTTAAGGCAAGTTTTAGGGTAAGTTCTTTTCCAAAATGGCTCTGGCTGTGTAAACCTTTGGACTGAATTCACTCACTCATCATCTGCTTGTCTCTTTTTTCGTATCTCCCTGAAACAGATTGTGTTTGAAGGAATCCGAGGTGCAGGCTTTGAAGGAGATATCGCCATTGATGATGTGTCCATCACCATAGGGAAATGCAAGCAGGAGAACACTGTAGCCAACGCAGGTAAGACAGGTAAGATGTGGCTGATGGGGTATGCTTGGTGCTTGTGAACAGAGATGCTTCGAAAACATGCTAAACACTGCTTTTCCAACCATCTGACATAAAAATAGGACATTCATTCCACCCTTAATGAAATAAAATGTCTTTGTAGTCTTTTTCCCCCTTATTTAAGGATAGAAACACAAAATAGGTACTGATTTCTTCAGTATAAACAGACACTTTTTGTACTTCCTTCGTTTTACCTTTAGTTATAGTGGTTTACAAGTATGATAGCTGAGGGATGCAAAGGCATGATTTCACATCAAAATCAAAAGGGTATGCAAACACAAAAATGAGAGAAACAGTAAACCTACTGCAAATTCATAAATTATGCTAAAACATGAAACACCTTGAGAGAAAATGCAGCAAGTAGCAAAACGTATTGCAAAATAAGAAGAGCTGCATTTCTGCCTGTCAAAAGGAAAGTGCTCCAGGCCACTACAAGGGGACTAGTGGGCAGTTTGTCATATCATCTACTGGGCCTTCTCTGTGAGGGAGGTGACGTTAAGCTTCCAATTTGGCTTCTTCTAAACATCGCAAATTGTAGATCCTACCTGAATTCCAAAAATAGGAACCTGACAGACTGTACAGTATTCCTGGGGAATTGTGGTGTTGCTGGATGCATCCAGGATGGCTCTGTACGCAAACTACATTAGATCCAGAAGTGGATGATAGATTTAAGGTGGGTCAGCATGAGAGGAAAGTCCCATTCATTGTAGGTTATGTCACACCCACAAAAAGACACTTAGTAGCAACAAAAAGCCAGAGGCGTTTTTTTTAGATTGATTAAGAAAAGGAGAGCAAAATGCTTAACATTACTTGGAAGACCTATCATACAATGGTGCATATTTTCTCACCACCATGGCGACAGATCATTTTTCAGAATACCACTCATAAACGAAGGGGAGAAATCATCTCTGCTTTTCTTACTCAACAACCTAATCCAGAACTTGGATAATCACAAAACTGTTCTCTGATACGCTATGATACAAAAGTCCTGCCTAGAATATTTTTCAAGATCAAGCAGTGAAAATGCCCAAGACAGGGCTGGAGGAAATTGGACATGACAGAGGGAGAGGTTGAGCAAATAAGTCCATCTGTAAATTTAAACATGTGAAAGCAAGACTTCTTCAGTCCAACAAAAATGTTCACAAAAGGAAAAAAGTCATTTTGATTAACTTAAACTCCTAAAAAGGGACACAAGAATTATGTAAAACACTGATACTTCGAGGATATAAGACTAAAAATGAACTTTTACTAAAGCACTTTCAGTCAAATAAACACAAGATGCCTCAAGGTTCAGACAAAAAAGGTCAACGACACAAAGTGGCCAAAATATGTTGATGCATGCATTTAAAACTCTAACAAAAAAATTAGTAAAATGGGAAGAAATAGCCTTTTGTTAGAACTAATCAAAGACAATTGACGACTTTCACAAAAAATGCTTGTGCACATTAGCTGACTAGCATATATAGTGCATACGGTAGCTGCTTTTAGTGTTATGTCTTTAATTGTGTTTTACTAATTAAATCTAAAGTCTAATAGAATAAGAAGCTAAATATGTTACAAACAGATTAGGATCTCATGAAAGAAGCACAAGCTTGATTTCATTCAGCAACATGTGGTTTAAGTCTACAGGGCTTTGTTAACTTTTAGGATTTATGATGAAAAAAAGATATCAGAGCCATGAAATCACTCACAACAGCAAAAAAGATGCACCTCCATGAATGATTAATGACGTCTGTTTTAAAACCTTTCCAAGCGTTCTGAGTGAGATGCATACATGAGCGTGTGCTTGATGCAATGTAACACATATGTGCATGTATCAACACTGGTGGTTCGTGTAAATAATAGATGATGGCATAAACAGGAAGAGGAAAGCTCTAGAGCTCTTGAAGAGTGCGCCTGTGCATTTGTGTCCTACGGGTTGTTTGAGACTCACAGCACAAACAGATGGGTAATTATTAAGCAGGCAACACGAAGGTCTTTGCCATTGCAAGATGCATTAGCACTTGTGTTGAGATTTTGCCTTCATGGACTCTGCAAGGTATGTTTATTTATGTCATCTATTTTATTTAAAGTTGATAACATACTGTAATGAATGCAAGGTGCATCTCATAAAGTAAGCATTAAAAGTACAAAATTCTGATTTTATTTCTTTCTCAATACATAATCCCCTTTCTGTGAGAACTGACCTTAGCTGTATCCCCCATTTTGGAAAACCGAGCTGTCTCCCAGACAAACCACAGAAAATTCTAAACATTTTACCTGCTAGTGCCATTTAATATTTTAGAAAGATACCACTCAGATTGTTATGCTGAGTGTCAGGCACAGTGATTGACCTCTTTGCTCAACCATGTTTTAATAATTTACCCAAACCCAAATAATTAAATATTCATCTTTGGTTTAGTATTGTAGAAAGACAATACAACCTAATCGTGAAACAAAAAAAAAAGTTTCACAATCTATTTGTGCTGTATCTATGCAGCCTACATTGCACCTGACATTTATGCCAGTTTAACAGAGAACTTACGTAAGGAAGCCTTGTGATAAATGAACAATCATTGCTTCTGACTTATTTAGTCCAACTCCGCCTGCCCAAATCACAGAGCTCCACCTGGTTCGTCTGCATGTTCCCTGAGAAAATGAGCTGGTAAAAGATGATTTAGTTCCTCTTTTAAAATAAGTTTTTCAAATATCTCTCTCTCGCAAGACAGGGTTTTTTCTAGATTCTTAAAAACAAAGGGGATTTAGACAATTTTTAACCACCTAAAATAAATATCTCCCTGGAATTGCAGGGATTTCTTAGAATAGAAATACTTTTTAACATTTTTTTCTACAATACAAATGATATGGTATCCCCAAATAAAATCCAGTGCAAGTAATTGCCTTCAAATTTACTTTATTAGTAACTAGAGCAGTAAATGTACAAATGAACTGGTATAAATCCAGCTGTGATGTAAAGGTCTTAGAGGTTTGTGAGGGAAAACAACTAAACCAATAGTATTATGAAATAAGGAAACAGTGCACAGTTAAGGATGTTGAGAAATGTGGACGAGGATAAGTTTATAAATCAATATCAGAACCTGTGAATATCTCATATAGCTCTGTTTGATATAATTTCTGAACACGGAGAGAGTATGGAAAAACTGAAAAGCGACATAAACATGGCTTTCCACCTAAGCTCCACCAGCTGTCCACCTGGCCAAGCGGTGCTATGGGCAAAGAATCTGAATGAGTTTGTGCTGGAAATCTGAATATTCATACTGAAAAAAGACAAACCAAACCTTTCCACAGCCAGCAGACATTAAACCAAAAACAATAACAAGGACTGGACAAAAGGGCAACTGACAAGCATAGACTTTAAACAGCAAGGGCTTTAAAGAAAAATGAAAGGGGTTAACAAATAACTTGAAAGGAACTTGGAAAGGAAGTCTAGTAAAAACAGACCAGAAAATAAAAAATAAAGACTTCACATATTTTGATACCATAAGGTGTGGCCCCGAAAAACACTACAAGACTAAATGGTTAAAAAATGCAAATAAGCCATTAAACTTAACAGCATATTGTATTATTTTTCAATTTATCGTCTACATTTTGTGCTACAGAAATGCAGTGTGCTGCATATAAAAGCTTTACTATAGATATTGATTTTGTGCCTGGGGAATGGACAGTTGTTATGAAATCATATTGATTTCTGAATACACTACTAACTTTTTATCCATAAAGCTAAGTTGAAGTGGGTAACATTTTCAGTTTCTTTATGAATCTCAGTCTGTGCTGTGTTGTAGTAGAAAAGTATATGGCTGGTTACAGTGTAGTAAAAACTATAAAAACAGAGTAAGACTATTCATCACTGTAAAAGGAAAGTTGTTGATCCTGAATCTGAACACATTTTTCCTTTCCCATATATGGATTTTATGAAACCTGCAATTTTCCCCAAATTTTCTCTTATTCTACCCCAGATTCACAAAACAGACTGCACTAAAAAGCAAGTGATTTAAAAAGCAGAGTGCATGGGCAAACACTTCTATCCAGTTCATTACATGAAAGCACTTTCTGCATTAGTTTATATTATTAATCGCTTAATAACAAATGCCCTACATTCAATGAATGATACACGTTTGTCTCCCTCTTCTAATTTTTTGGTATATACATTGGGTCCTGGTCTGATAAAGTTAAAAAACTAACATGTGACAGGATAAAATACATCAGAATGGTATTTCTAATTTAATAGATACTGCAGGATAAAATATGTTGAATGATGCATCCTCAGATAATGAGTTTGAATTCAAGAAATAATTAAAGTCAAATATATTCAAAATTACTACATGTAACCTGTAGAAAAAGAGTATGAACTTGTAATATTAAAAAAGCTTGTTTTTAATTGATTAATTGTATTAGTAGTACAAATATGTTGAACCTCGTGAGCGCAAAAACTCTACACTGCCACTTAGTTGTATAATGCAATTCAAATTTATTTAGAATGTCTTCTTATGTTTCCTATATTCTATAAAGTTCCATCACATTTGGAATTTTCCACGATTAAAGGTTTACATGGTGTATTGAAAGGCCACAAGGGAATTTTGAAAAAAATTAATTGAATATGTGTTATATAAAAAAAAAAAAGTTCTAATCAGTTTGTAAATCCAGAAGCATGGTATGTTCCTTTTCCTCTGTTTCTCCCAGGTTTCACAATTGTACCACCTTTCATTGGATGGTGTTATTCCACAAAGTCTGTAAAATAAAACATCCAGTCTTTTAGAATGCCAAGCACTTGGCTCCTGCTTTAACTTAAATGCATAATATCAATAAATGCATAAAGCATTGCTTTCACAGTTCCTTTCTTTCAGCTACTATCAGACTCAACAATCTTAGTGTTCCCAAAAGGCCCAATAAGGATTTAAAATCCTGCAACTATATCTAAGGGTTTTTGATCTGAGCAAGAATGATTTGCACTGCAACTAATCTACTTGATATGTGTCCTATAGATATTAAGGAACACAAATATTCATGACTACAAATGTTAATGGCTATTTACACGGTTTTATATTCCCTCTGAAATTGTTTTCTCTAAAATCCTTTTGGTTGCACAGACCTTCTGCATTCCTCTGTTAACAGGCTGCTTAAACATTTCTAATTATTTAGCTAAAGTCTTTTTAAATTAAGAATGCTGTTTTTTTTTTACCTCTCTGAATTTTGTTTCTTTTCCTCTAATGCTTTAATGTTTACTTTGGTGGCTCCTTTTTTGTTATTTTAAATGTGTAATTTGTATGTCTACTTGCTTTTAACACCCTTAAATCTGAATTACCCCACCGTGAAAGAATAAAGGCATCCCTTACCTTAACCCTACCTTACCTTGCCTTGCCTTACCTTACCTCTTTAACATTTCTGCAAGCTGTACAAAAAAGAGTCTCTGCTTGGTGAAGCTAGCTTAAAACGAGTTATGCACACCTGTCTAGTTTCAAAATAAGTTGCATAAATCACTTAAGGTTAAATTAAGCACCTCCAAGGGATTTTTTCCATATGCCCTATAATTTAAAAGCTGATCAAAACTCAAGTTTAAATGTATTGCCTCTGCATAAACTGATATGTTGTTTTTTTTCTGTTTTTCTTTTTCTCTAGTTCTTATTGGAGCTTCACACTCGCTGCCACTGGCCAGGTGGCTGACCTTTGGCCTTTCCTGTTTCCTCTTACTCCTCTACAGATGATGAGCACTTAGAACATCAACGCACCAACTCGCGCTTTTTTAATCCCCTCTTTATCTTCCTCTTTGCCCAGTACATGAGCCGTCACTTGTCTTTCCTCATTCGCTGTCATATCTGTCCTGCCTTATATCAATATCATTCCTCTGTTGCTGATAACAAAAAGATTTCAGCCTTTTGTCCTCCATTTTCTTTGACTGTTGCAGCATTTCGGGACAGAGTGTAATCAATTGACTCCCAGCCTATATTAAAAGTTGACATACTTATAAAAAGAGTAAAACTTTCACCTTAAACACTATAATAGGAACACCATATTCATGTTATTGTCACTTTTGCGCCTCTTTCTCTGCATCATTAACCTTATTGTTTGTTCATGTGCATACTCTTTGTACGCGGCAATTCCCTATCACAACCCTTGGCAACCTGCTCCCGCACACATCAAAGTGTCGGACACGCTACCAAAGATGACAAAGAATAGGAGGGAATAAAATGAGAGAGCTGGGATTCCAAAAGAAAAGTAAGAAGGAAAATGGTAGAAGATGAAACTGGGAAGAAAAAGAACTTCACAAAGACTGCATTCCTTGGGAATCATTTTTTGGGATACTTGGAAAGATGAAGAACTGCATCAATGAAGAAAGGAAATTAATTTCTTCTGAAAAAGGACGCAAAGCAGAGGTTGATGAAGGCAGGGTGCCCCCGGTAGCCTCTCTGATTGCCACAAGAGACGAACCTCAGTGCGGATTATACGTGTACATTTATCTCTCTCTATACATATAAATATATATCTATATATATAATATTACTAAATTTAAAGTGGAAGACTACAAAGACAATGGAGGACTGTAGTAATTGAAATTAAAGAAGCACAATGTTTATAATACTCTGTTGTACCTTTGGGTTTTATTTCACTAATGTGATGTTATAGTCTAACCTATTCAATGTTTTTGATTTTTATTTATTTTTTTGTTGTTGTTTTTGTTTGTTCTGCCGTCCTAAGGGTCATGGACAATAAGTAATAAAGTATGATTATATTCCTATTTATGAGATGCAGAGAAGATGATTTATGATCCTGAACCTGATTTCCCCACCAATAGGGAATACACACATGACCCAAGCCATCTGGATTGGAGCCCTTACCTTTTTATTGCAAAAACTCAAAATACACACCCTCTGACACACATTACATTAAAACAAACTCTGCTGCCATGACCATAGACCTTACAGTAGAGCCTCTTCTTTAACAAAGCAGAGAGAAATACATACTAGGAAAACCAGAATTTGATTTATAGAGAGAATATTAGTGTTTAAAAAAATAAGACATTTTTAAGCCAGCTTCCTGATTTATTTCTATCCAATGTCAGTTATGAATTTTGCATACATGTCAGTGTCTGCCTAATGAGGTGTGTTAATTGAGTTATAAATGTTATCAATATTAGGATTCTGTTTTCTCTTACATTTTTTATCAAATTTGATAATCTCATTTACTTATTAAATTCAAGCAATGCTCACATCCTTCTATATAAAAACTCATCTGCGGATAAATAAATAAAAAAAATACACATCATAATGGAAACTTAGTTCACCCTGTGTTAGATGCTTCTCATATTTAATATATTTCTACTTTGCTACACTAGCTTTATCTGATCTAAAAATTAAAATATCAAAAATATTTGGGATTTCTTCTGTATGATGATCATCTTCATTACCATGTATATTGCATGTCATGTCTGGTCATTCTTGAATTGTATCTATTTCATGTCAAAATTTAGTTGATCATTGCATTTTTTTTGTCTTAACATTGTTTTTTGCCTTGTGTTTTACAAAGCTACACTGTTTCTTTCATAAATACTAAGTAGCAAAGAAAATAGATATTGTATGCCTGTTTGATACTGACTTTCCAAGATGTGAGGAGGTGAATCTATGCTGGTTGCACAAGGCATACAAAAAGACATCTGTGAGAAATCCAAATATGAATATTAAGACAAACTTACCCTTCCTTTTGTTTTGAAAAGCAAAAGAAAAATCTGTGCATTTGAAATATTTTAAGAAAACGGCCTGAGTTCTCTAGAAGTTGCACTAATGCCATTTTAAGTTGTTCAGGTTAATGCACAGTGTTCTACACTGATGAGTACACACTGCATATGTAAACACTTCACCTAAAGTCAGATGCAATATGTTTTATCACACATAAAGCATTGCTGTGCATGTCTTCTTTTTATGTCAATCATCCAGTCATTCCTCTAATGCAGCACTCACAAAGTCAAATCCTTAAACTTTTTGGCTACTTTTACACAGCAGCCTGAAGTGCCCCAAATCCAACTTTTTTGCCCACATGCAACCTGTATCTCATCTTGTAATGACAGCCTGAACAACACAGATCGGCCAGGTTGCATTGATCCAACCTTAACGTGATTATATTACAATCATGGAGGACGATAATGCGGAGAGCAGTCTTTATTTTCAACACTCTTGATAAGATTTTATTATTTATGCACTGGCTTAGGTCGGGAAAGAATTGAAAGATTGCAAAATGCGCTCAGCACTGCCATCTATGCTTACTTCCGTAAACACATAGAATGCTCACTTCTGACGTCTTTGCATAATCTACTGTGCATGTGGAACACTTGTGTTAAAGCAGTTCACGCTGGAGATCACATCAGGTCACATATTATGTATTTAGAAATGTGAACAACCACGCAAAATAATAGGATTTTACAAAAAAATCAGAATTGAGCATTAAGGCCTGCAGTATAAATGTAGCCTACATGTTTCCTTTGCTCTTCACACCTGAATCATATATCTTAACTACCATACTAGTAGTCAAGCCCTGCTAATGAGTTCATATTGGAGTCAGGTGTGTTGAGGCAGACACACATCTAAAAGTCATAGGACGCCTGTCCTAGAGGATTCAAGTTTAAGACCCCTGCTCTAATGCTTAAATAAAAGAACAGGTACAAGTTTATGGAGTTTCTGAACTTGCACCTTTCTAATTAATCATGGGTTAAGTGTCACATTTGGACCTTGACTTTTGTTAATCCAGTAGGAAACAGGAATAAGAGAAATGTCAAAAGAACTAGATGTAATCTTATAGAGGATATATTAATTCTGGTTATGATACAGAAATTTTAAACCTTGTTAAATGGCAAAAAACAACCAGTTTTAAATCTGAGTAGTTTTTTTAATCCATAAACTACTATAATAAATAGTATATACATTATAGTTATTATTCATGTATATGTTATAAATCTTATTTTTATGAGTATACATAATCCATTTATGAACTACTATAATAAATAACATATACATTATAATTATTATTTATTTATATATTATAAATCTGATTTTATGAGTATGTAATTATCTAACTTTTATTCAGTGTTGGGCAAGCTACTTGTCCAGTGTAGTGAGCTAAGCTATCAGTTACTCAACAATAAATTAAGCTTCACTACACCAAATCTACCACCTTAAGAATTATAGCAAGCTAAGTTACACTAATGTGTTAAAAGTAGCTTAACTACATCAGAAGCTACTTAAAGTTGTACCAACCTAATGTCAATTCAAAATGAGTCTGATGCACTGGTTAAAATATTTATTAAAGATCAGCCAATGACATAACACAGTGTAAACATTGCTTTATGATCAGCATATTAAAATAAAAACTAAAGTAATTACTAGTAGACAAACTAGTAAACAATCTGCTGTTATTAGAACCAAATTAAAGGTACTGTGTAGTGTTCTACACACCGAGACATGGCTATGAGTTTGCATTCAATGGACATCTCTAGGGAAAACAAAACCCTACAAAAGATCTCAATTAAACAGTTGATTCAAGTAACAAAATAAACTGTTAACAAAAGAAGGTGAAAAAATAAAGAAGCTAATTAAGAGATACATATATATATGTCTCACCATATAATTTAATTTCTACCTACATATTTATTCATTGTATTTTTGGAGGCAATTAATTGAATGCTTATTTATTTATTTATTGAGCATTTATTTATTTATGTATTTATTTTATATACGGTAGAGCTGTTCCTCCATAAAAAATCTTATCTGTGCACAGCCTAAAAACAGATTTATGTAAACATTCTGTCAGGTAAACTAGGCCATGAAAATACAATATCTAAGTTTGACTACTGCTCTCTAATTAGAGTATAGTGGCACATAGATATGGGAGAATTATCCTGCCATAATGCAAGAGCACATAACTTCAATTAGAGAAAAGAATTTCATCTTCTTGCTCTCAAAACTTATAATGCTCACACTCAAAACATGCGCTCTCTCTCAAATATTTTCTCTTCTCTCTCAAATCTTTGTTTCTTATCTCAGATTTAATGCTTCTTGCACAGATATTTTCTCCTCTCGCTTGCCTCCTTCTCTTCGCGCACAAACCGCGCTCTGTTACGTTCGCAAACCCGTAGGCTCTGCTTGCGGATTTGTTTTGCTCTCTGAGACTGCAGTTGGATCGTTGCCTAGCAACCTTTCCAGCCAATAGAACGACAGCCTCGGAAAGGGTGCGCTTGTTTAACCCTACTGAGTGTGCCTGTGCTACTACGCAACTTATAAGAGCGTCAGCTGAAACTGCTATTTACAGTAGTTTTGTGGCTGATTGTTGTTTAGAAATAGAAAACCTGGTTTCATTTCTTAGTTTTGCCCTGGATTTTGAATCGTTTGTGGACGCTACGTCGCTACTTGATCAAAACAATAACGTCGCTACAGGAAAGTTACTTGATAAATAAAGCAGCGACGCTACGGTCTAGCTACTGGAAAATGTAGTTAAACTAATAGCTTCGCTACATGTAGCGGCGCTACTGCCCATCACTGCTTTTATTTGACTTTTTTCTCATTTGAAATTTCTTAGCTGTTTTTTTATTACTTAATAGCTCAAAAGACTGATTAAAAGTGTTTCAGAACTGTATTTTAAGGATCATGAGGTTTCTGTTTATGTTTCACAATAAAGTTACATATTGAAAATGTTTTAATATTAAGTGAAACTTATTATTTCAGAAAAGTAGAACATACATTTTTCCTCTTATATTCAAGTTGCTGTCAAAATTTAAAAACCATTTCTCACAAACAAGCTTAAATTGAAAGGCAACCAGACTCTTTTTTTGAAGGCCTTTCGTCACCTGTCCAGGAGTCTTTGTCAGTTCTTTTCTCTTGCACCAGAGCAATCACTGGTTGGAATGCTAGTGTATTTAAGCAGCATGGAGCTCCATCTTCCTACACACATTGCAAGTCATATACAAATCAGATAGCCACCCCTTGTTCTTCTGGATTGTTGGAGCCTTTTGTTGCGCATAGGTTATGTGATTGGTCTTTGGAATTATAATGGTAGTGCTTATGTAAACTTTTATGGATGAGGTCCATGATTGAATTGTAAATGCTTGGGATTTGAAAGCAGAGTCCTTGTCAATGGTAACTTTTCTCTTTTCATAAAAATTGATTTCCTGACCCCTCTTGCAAACCACCTCTTCTCTCTGTCCAAAATCTGAACACCTGTCTTCAAAGGTGTGTCCTTTGTTCTTGAGGTGCAGAGCTCAACTAGATGATTGCTCTGGTGCAAGCCTACAGAATTAACAAATGCCTAGATAGCTGTTTAAACGTCTTAAAAAAAATAGAGTCTCTGTGCCTTCCATTTTAAGCATGTTCATATAATACTAACAACTATATAAAAAAAAAAACTTTCCTTACAGGTAACAAATCATGAACAGTAAACTTCTTTTATGATGACAGCCAGTACTGTAGCTTCTTCTCTGGGGTATACCAAGGCACTGCTATAGAAGAGAAGTGGGTAAGATATACTTTAAATATTTTCCTCAAATGGCATGGTGTTTTTTTTTTGGAGAGGTTCAAAACCATTCTTTCTCCTTTGTATTTTTTGCTAACATTGCTTATTGGCAACAGAAAATAAAGTGTGACTTTTATCTATATTGCCCAATATAAATATAACAGAGAGAAATATTATATTTGGTATTTATCTAACTGTCCATATAATTTTAGAAGGGGGTATATACACTCACCGGCCACTTTATTAGGTACACCTGTCCAACTGCTCGTTAACACTTAATTTCTAAGTAGCCAATCACATGGTGGCAACTCAGTGCATATAGGCATGTAGACATGGTCAAGACAATCTCCTGCAGTTCAAACCGAGCATCAGTATGGGGAAGAAAGGTGATTTGAGTGACTTTGAACGTGGCATAATTGTTGGTGCCAGAAGGGCTGGTCTGAGTATTTCAGAAACTGCTGATCTACTGGGATTTTCACACACAACCATCTCTAGGGTTTACAGAGAATGGTCCGAAAAAGAAAAAACATCCAGTGAGCGGCAGTTCTGTGGGCGGAAATGCCTTGTTGATGCCAGAGGTCAGAGGAGAATGGCCAGACTGGTTCGAGCTGATAGAAGGGCAACAGTGACTCAAATAACCACCCGTTACAACCAAGGTGGGCATAGGAGCATCTCTGAACGCACAGTACGTCGAACTTTGAGGCAGATGGGCTACAGCAGCAGAAGACCACACTGGGTGCCACTCCTTTCAGCTAAGAACAGGAAACTGAGGCTACAATTTGCACAAGCTCATCAAAATTGGACAATAGAAGATTGGAAAAACGTTGCCTGGTCTGATGAGTCTCGATTTCTGCTGCAACATTTGGATTGGTAGGGTCAGAATTTGGCACCTACAACATCAAAGCATGGATCCATCCTGCCTTGTATCAACGGTTCAGGCTGGTGGTGGTGGTGTCATGGTGTGGGGAATATTTTCTTGGCACTCTTTGGGCCCCTTGGTACCAATTGAGCATCGTTGCAACGCCACAGCCTACCTGAGTATTGTTGCTGACCATGTCCATCCCTTTATGACCACAATGTACCCAACTTCTGATGGCTACTTTCAGCAGGATAATGCGCCATGTCATAAAGCTGGAATCATCTCAGACTGGTTTCTTGAACATGACAATGAGTTCACTGTACTCAAATGGCCTCCACAGTCACCAGATCTCCATCCAATAGAGCATCTTTGGGATGTGGTGGAACGGGTGATTCGCATCATGGATGTGCAGCCGACAAATCTGCGGCAACTGTGTGATGCCATCATGTCAATATGGACCAAACTCCCTGAGGAATGCTTCCAGCACCTTGTTGAATCTATGCCACAAAGAATTGAGGCAGTTCTGAAGGCAAAAGTGGGTCCAACCCGTTACTAGCATGGGGTACCTAATAAAGTAGCCGGTGAGTGTATATATGTCTACAACATGTGAAGTTATATCTAATGTAAAATACAAATATATTTCACAGTCAAATTACGGACTAATTTTGATAACAACAGTGACAAAAAAACAAAAGAAATATTTAAACTTCAATCTATTCCTTTTTGTGTTCAGGGTTTGTGAAGGAACTGTACCGTTGCATAGGTTGCACTATGGCCTCTCAAGGGAAAGTCCTATGTTTACTTCCTGGGTGTTGCTGCATTGAGTTTAAATGTTTTTCCCTACAAATATATGGGTTGTCTACATGTATTGAAGCTTCTACCAGTAGTCCAAAAAGCTTTACATGTTAATTTGTTGGTTAGACCATGCCTCACTAATGTTTATTACTGCAGTAAAGTTGCACAAAAAACAGAGAGGTCCTTATTTGTCTGTTTCATTCAAGGATTTCTCATGGTTACATTTTTTAAAATCCCGAGCTGTGTTTTGCATTGGTCAAGCGAAAGCCTTCATCTAATGTATTATTCCATGCCTCAAGCTGCAATCTTTATGACCTTCAACTGGTTGGCATGGTTCCGGGTTGTGGAGGTAAAGGATTTTTTTGTACATGTTCTCTGCCTAATCTGAGAGGAATTTTCCTGCACAAACAACAATAACATGCTCTGGGGTCCTCATTGTTAAAGGGATCATAGAATGCAAAACGGAGTTTACATTGTCATAGATAAATAACGACAGTTCAGTGGGTGAAATCGATGTACAGACAAGTTCAAACCCCATCAACACCTTCTTTCTCCGCAAATCTTACAATTCTAAACTTCCACCATAAAACCTACACATACAGAAAAGCCCACTGGTTCACTGGCCCAAGAACATGAATCGAGGTCGTGAAAACATAACGACACTAGCTTAGCTGTTTATCCTACAGTTGGATTTACTTCTACAAGGATTACAAAGGCAGTTTCTCTATTGTAAATGAGCCAGAAAAGGTGCAAATGCAGTGTTCCAGGCTGCAAGGAGAAAGACTGTGAATTGTCAACTGCTGGGCTGCTGGCTGGACAGGACCTCAGAGAGCCATGAGCTGCCCATCATTAACCATTGGAGGGGGGCCAGTAAGGAGGCGGGGGGAAGAACGGGGACGCCGGTGTCCAGGTTACCATTCCCAGGTCGGGTTTGGTCGCTTTGTCCCCCGCTGGCTCCCTGCCCCCATCCACCAGGGTTCCCAGTCCAGCCCTGGAACTGACGGCTCGAATCAAGTCTAGTGTGTTTCGACTACATGCTGCATTGTAGTCGACAAAAATCCCGGACGATTTTGAAAATCTACCATATCAACAGTTTTGATGTTTCAGTGAAGGAGTGCTTGTTGCTATGATTTGTCTTTGCACAGCATCTTTGCTCATTGTAAACCAACCAATAAGCGCACAACTCATCTAAATATTGATGAACATACCATAAAAGAAAAGAAAACCAGTCGTTTCATTTTAGGGCTTTTAACCAGGCTTGCATTAGGGCTCATAGAACAGCAAATATGCCTTTTTCAGCCCAAACAATGTTACACAACCTATTGAAACCTTAAGGATCAGCACCAAATACCCTATATAATCATTCTATGACACCTTTAATATATATATATTTTTTCAAATGTGGCTTAATATTAACTGTTTCATATTTAAAATGCTTCTATGTATTTTTTTCCTCCAGTTTAATTTGATTTACAAACATTTCTTAGTCCCTAAATGGTATAATCCAAAAGTCTATGCACCTTTAGCTCCTATTTTGGCCAATTGTTGTGCAATATATATATATATATATATATATATATATATATATATATATATATATATATATATATATATATATATATATATGTGTGTGTGTGTGTGTTTTGTTGCTTTTGTTTCTTTGTCTGCTTTGCCTTCTCAGCATCTCAGTCCCTACATGCATGCTCATTATGAAGGCTATTTTGATGGTAACATGATGTAATCTACTATTCACTTTTGTCACACACTCGTTGAGGTGGTCTAACTGCTGTAAAGGTCATTAACCCATTGCAATTGGTAGAATATTTGAAATATGAAACCTTTTCCAAATTTAACTGAATTTGGATAAAAAAAAGATACACTGAACTGATTAAGATGAACAGAGCTATCGTGATTTTCTGATTAGATGGAATGGACTCTAAAACCTTTTGTAAAAATAGTACCTCCTGATAATTTTTTTTCCATGTTTGTCACAATTGAGTTATTAAGAACATCAAATAAATTGAAATTTTAGTTCACAACAACGGAAGTAAATACACAACGCAGTTTTCAAAAGGTCTTTATTTTTTTAATTCATTAAGGGAAATAAAACATCCAAATATTTTATTGCAATTGGCCAGCATGACAGAATTCCAAGATAAAAACCACTGCTGAGCAAAAAGAACATTAAGGCTTATCTCCATTTTTGCAGAAAGCAACTTGATAATCTCCAAACCAATCAAACGGGGAGTGTTACCCTGGAGGTTAAAGCAGTGGGCTTGTGCTCTGAGAAGGTTGCAAGTACCCGGTTTGACCCTCACAGCCAGCACTCTGGGTCTCTGAGCAAGACCCTTAACTCCACACTGCTTCCCGGGCACTGCAGAGGCAGCCCACTGCTCCTCAAGGGGATGGGTGAAATGCAGAGAGTTAATTTCTCCATTGTGAGATCAATAAAGTTATATTTCGAAAATACTCTGTGGACTGAGGAGACAAAAGTCGAGGCAAAACAAGCTCAAAATGTCTAGTGCAAAAGTACTAGATGTGGGAAAAGACAAGAGTTAGGAGTCTTACCCAGGGATTAATGAGTAAGCCTGCGTGAGAAACCGATGCTCTGTTGAGGGATGATTGAGCTTGGTGACGCCTGCAAAAGGCTGTATGTGAGGCCGAAGATGGAAAAATGGAAAGTGCCTGTGCATCATGACTAGAAAAAACAGTACTAGACTACATTAGAATGAACAGTTTTGCATACAGAGGGTGTAGGACACATATTGCCAGCAAAGACTGCCTAAAACGAATACTTGCAAAGGGCTGCCAGTGTAAGGCATAGACAGGGAAGGGGGCTTACTTATGGGAGCTAGAAGAGGTGTGAAGCGAGCATAATGCATGACTGCATAGTCAATAGAGTATAGGAAATTGGGAATCAAATCACAATCTGTGTTTTTTCTGCTCAGAGTATAATCCCTTTTATAAGAGACAGTTCCTGGGTCAGGTGTTTTGAAAGAAATCCTGCCTTGTTCCAGTAACAAAGAAAACAACCAAAAGTCCTTGGTGACTATATACCTATCCCCATCATGAATGTTCTTGTAATTTTGCCAAAGCAACCAAACAAGCAGCTATCAGGAACCCTGCAGAATCTTAATTACCATTAGGTTTGAGTTGAAGATACCATCATGCACCTGCTTCAACAAACCCTATGTCATTTGGAAAAGGCAGAAAGAACTATGGAGATCGTGTTCTTTGATTTAACAAAATTCAGTCTGATTTACTTTGACAGAAACTTCAGAAGATCCACGTGGAGGCATCAACAATGGCCTTTATAAGTTTTATAAATTTTGTTAGATTAAAGGTTTATCTGTCCAATCAAGTACGTAGACAATAATACAGGAGCACCACAGTACTGTCACCATTCCTTTTTACTCTTTAAACTCCATAAAACGACTTCCACAACAAGACAGAATCCTGTCATCTGCAGGTTACCGTATTTTCTGCACTATAAGGTGAACCGGATTATATGGCGCACATTTAATGAATTGCCTATTTAAATTTTTTTTTTCTAACAATAGGCGCAACAAACTATAAGGCGCATAGAACAGAAGCTACAGTAGTGGCTGGGGTTGTGTTATGCATCCACTAGATGCAGCTGCGCTTAAGAGAATGTCAATAAAACAGTAAAATAAGTAAGTCAAACTTTATTAATATATTACCGTGTATACAATAGGACTAACCTTTGTGTGTTTACAACCTTCAGTTGTAAACACACAAAAAGAACAGGTAAATTTCAATCTTTCTGTTTATTTGTCATCAACGAATGCCTCAAATTATCCTTCAGTGTCCGAATTAAAAAGTTGGGCTAATACCGGATCCGTCTCGTCAAAGTTGTTATTATTTGAGTCAATGTCGCTGCTGTGGTCTGGAAGTTCAGTGACAATTCCTGCCTTCCTGAAAGCTCAGATCATAGCTGACACTGATATATCAGCTCAGGCATTCATTCGGCACTGTCTCCCCGTCTTGGTTAACGTGTGTTCGCCTTCTGTCATCCACTGCTCCCACGCAATCCGCAGTCGCAGGAAAGTTTTCTTTTGGCAAGGTCTTCTTCTTGAAAATAACCATGGGTGGAAGTTTCTGCCCATTAGCCTGGCAGGCGAGAAACTACTGTGAAGGATGACTTCTCATTCCCTGTGGTGCAAACATTCGCCATACGTGCTCTCATTTTATCCACAGTGTGGTTCACAGGAATATCAAAGGTGAGTGGAACATCGTCCATGATAATGATGTGCTCTGGCTGTTTTTTTTTCAGTGATCTTGTTTTTGCAGGGCAGCTTTTCTTGGTAGTCTTTTGGCATTTGCAGCAAAACAGTAGTTAGTGTGTGCATGGAGAGATTATGTCTTTTCGTAAACCAATAGCACCAACAAGCACCGCCTTTCAAGTTATTGATGTTGAGATTGAATGCTAGCACTGTCATTTGAATAGTGACTGTTAAGACACTTTTGCTTGCTACTCTCTGCTCAATAACTCAATGTTCGGGTTTGTCCTCTAACTGTATATATCTTGCTTTGTTCCCTTGGAAACTCTGTTACGTTTGCCTGTTTAGTCTTTACTTGGCGCAGGTCATCTTCTTGCTTCACCATTAATTCATTAATGTTTAATTCTCGAGCTGCTGCTCTATCCCCATGTTTTACTGCGTTGCTGATAGAATAGAGTTTAAACTCTGAGTCATACACATTTCTCTTGAAAGGAGCAATTCTGGGGTCTTAACACATACAAATGGAAAAGAAAATTCCCAGTATACACCGTGCACTACTTTTCTACGGAAGAAAATGGATTCGGTGGCTGTTCCCCATACATAGTTTCAACACCTTTTAAAACTTAGTCGTGATCCATACATAGGACGCACCGAATTATAAGGTGCACTGTCGGTTTTTGAGAACATTGAAGGCTTTTAGGTGCACCTTATAGTACGGGAAATACAGTACTCTGACTCTGCACTCCTTACATTGACAAGGAGCTGTGTACCAGTATATCATTTTGTGGCATAGTGTGAAAGCAAACATTTGATCCATAATGTGAAGAAAAAGGGGCATCATTGTTAATTCAGAAGAAACAGGAACACTCTGTATCCTATTAACATAAAGAGAGAAGAAGTGAAGGTGGGTGAGAGGAATAAATAGCTTGGTGTATACCTGGACAACAAACTGGATTGGGGTTGGGATGAAGTCATCTAAAAGGGATAAGGGACAGAGCTTACTGTACTTTGTTAGGAAGTTTAGATCCTTCAGTGTTTGCATCAAGGTGTTGCATATTTTCTATTTCCATCATAAGCTAACAAAGAGGACCGGCTGTGTTCTAGGAACTTCTCTGGGACCTCTCAAGATGATTTCACAAGGACGAATTGTTCCTAAAATTATTAACATCATGAATAACCATGAGCATCCTCTTCAGTAGTCTGTAAAACATCAACAGAGTATCTTTTATCCAAGGCTTCTCCATATCCTTTGCATGACAGATTGCTACCTTACATCCTTCCCGCCTACAGCTATTAAAATTTACCGAAAGTCCTTGAGAAAAAATATTATTGCATTTAATTTCCCTTTGGGGTCAGGGAAATAGAACTGAATTGAATAATACCCTCAAGTTTTTTTTTTTTGTTCCATGGCCTGATATATTTATGACTAATTGCAGGGTCATTAACAGTCTCACCAGGGGTCAAGCATTTAATCTGTGATTCCTTTCTGTATTTTGTGCACACAAATCATGCTTGAAATTTTAGTGTTGTTTTTTTGTTTTTATTTCTATTGACATTTAAAGAATATCCTGTCTTTGGAGGTTTTAAATATTACTTGGCAACATGTTCACAATGTGACATTCCACAGTAATTATCAGACTCATCATTATCTACTTCTTTGCCTGCAGCAAGCTCTGTGCTTGTTTGTTCCCGTAAAAGAAAGATTAGTTTCACACATTGTGTTATTAGCATATGATCTTTGCAGCCTGCTGTCATCACCTTGATGCTACATTATTTTCTAAATCCTAACATTGTCTGAAAATGCAACTTCAGGTTTGTATTATGAGGTAATGAAAATATGACACGCAACAAAAAGATGCGTCAGGGTTTGCTGCTCTCTAATCATTTAGTATTTGAGATAAATTCAGTCATTTACAAGTTAATCTCCTTAGGCAGCTTACACCCCTTTTTTGCCCTTTTCTGGGTAACTTCCCACATTTTGTGCCTGTCTCATTGCCTATTTACAAAGATAATAATAATACTGATGATCTGAATTTTTTTGTAAGTCCCAATGTAAGTTCAATGAGACTATTTATATGACATCGACCACCCTAAATATAATGCTCTTTTCTTTATTTCTAAATATTTTCTACATGTTCAGTGGATTATGACACATTAACTGCCAGAAGACTGAAAAGGGTTCTGTTCTACAGGTGTCCCTGTACAGTTGAATAAAGAGGCAACTGTGTTCATAGGGCAAATTCTCAACTGTTCTTTTTACACTATTGCCAAAAAAATGCATGTTTTGGCTCCTACCAAATCATGTTTCTGTATCTCCTCCCTCTCTCTTGCCATGTTCTGCGTTCTTAAAGGCAAAAATACATCAGTCAATACCTAGTTTATATCATCAAACTGAAAGATAATTCAAAAGTTACCCTAGGACAGATACCTTTCAAATATATCATGCATTTGGCAATGATAACCCTGACAGTATAAATCAACCACTCACTTTTGTCATAATCACTATCATAAATATGAGCAAATTCATAAATAAAATTGGGGATGATGCCTCTAACACCAGTCAAAGTGCTCATTATTAAAAGCAATAAAATTACCATAATGGATAAAACAGTAAAGGGGAGTGGTGGCCCAGTGGTTAGGGCATAGAGCTTGGAATCCTGTTCTGAGTTCATTCCCCACTCCCACAGACTGCCACTCTGGGTCTCTGAGCAAAGATCCTTGACCGCACACTGCACCCCAGGTACCAGACAATGGCAAATCACTGCTCCCCAAGGGGGATGGGTCAAATGCAGAGAGTTTATTTCATTACTCTGTAATTGTGACAGTGTAATGACATTACAAGCTGGAAAAAAAGAAAAAAGTTAAGCCAATTACACTGTAATACATTAAAAAAACTTTCCAAACAAGAACTTAAGACAATGCAAAAATAGATTTAAAAAAGATAAAGGTACAAATATAGCAAAAGTAACTCCATTGTCTAAACGGTCATGTTGCATTTTATCCATCTGAGTCCACACACACACACACACAGCCTCTCACCCCGTTTTTTGTCACCTGACCTGGAGTCAGCTCCTTTTCGTTCTCTATCTTCAGATCCTAACTTTCTCTGTTGCTTCCTTCTCTCTCACTCTCTCCCCCCCCTCGGTCACCTTTTCTGATATCATATTCTTCAACCTAGTCAAACAGTTAAGTTATTGTGCAAATGTCTCACTGGAAATTTGGTTAGCAATGGTGGCTACATTGGAAGTTTTTTCTGTGTCTCATGAGCGTTGTCATTGTGTGCAATAGTGTTCCTTTTTTCGCTGGGGTCAACAGCACTTAGTTTTACCAATGATCATCATTCGTAATCAGTACCGTCAATAAAAGTTAAAAAGTTGCCCCTGCAATCTATGCATTTTCAGCACCACCGATGTGTAAATAGGGGAAATGAGAGGCTACAAAAGACTCAGGGAGTGTAAGAACCAAAGGAAATTTCGTTTTGTTCAGCTTTTAGACAGTTAATGAGCAGCAGCTTAGCAGTGAAATGAACATTTTCATTTCATACAGTGCAGCAGCGTTCAATGTAAAACTGTTCAATGTAAAGATTTGTTTTTTATTTTTTGTGCAGTTTATAATTTTAGCCCAAAGTGTGGGAATTTGTCTAAATTTAAATAAAAAATTAGATTTTGCATGTGATTAATTCCACAGCACTATCATAATGAATGAGTTTTGCATTAAATTATAGTGTATCAGTACCACAACACCTCTACATACACTGGCATTTAGTATGTCTGCATGTAGCTAAAATTGTACACTAATGGCATATTGAGTCAACAAATCATCTTAGCTAAATGTATATTTATCTTATTCTGATGTTTCAACTTTTTCTAAGGGTTTGTTGTTGACCACTGGTGAAAAATAGTTGGTTGTGCACTTTTGACATCAATGACTATTTCTAAATAGTGGAAAGAGGATAGCGTGATTTAATTTTAGCGCATTACAATTCAAACTATGAAACAAATGATTGCCTCTCACCTCATGAGTCTGCTTGATTGTTTCAATAAGTATTTCCTTAATCATTACATGCTGGAAAAGTATGAATGGATACGCAAGCCGTACTCCATACTCCGCCTTCATCACCTGTCATCACAGCTGCAACATGCTGTCCCTTCTGATCGTACATTACCGACTACTTCTTCTGTATGCACACTGGTAGAGTTCTGTTTGTCAGTAGCAGCATAGTACACAGCCACGATGATGGTGGTAATAATAAAATATTGAAGGTAATAAAAATGATTATGCATTTTACATAGGCAGCCTATATAAAAATGTCACAAACAAAAGCTAAATATAAAAAAATATATATATAAATGAAAAAAATCAAACATGAGAGTTATCTTTTTTGGCTGAACCCCCACCCGTTGCACCCCTCTCCAATGAAGAACAAGCTCATGTCATATTAGCAAAAGAATATGGTGCAAACAGCTGGATTTACCTCCACCAACTGCTCAAAAGCAGCTTGATCCCATACACTGCAAAAAAAGGTAGGGCCATCAAAATGCTGAGCGCAAAGTCCGTTAGGAACATCAAGGAAGAAAAAAGCCTTCTTGCTAAGAGATGTGCACTTTCAGGCGTCATCCTCGCACCTCCACGTCTCTTTTCAGGCTCTGTGATGGATGTTCTGTGATTGCTTTTGATATTCTGTTATGCTTAGATTAAATTTTGTCATACACACAATATTTAAGTTTTGTGGGGGTTTTTTTTGGTTATTTTTTGTGCCCTTTTGCAAAATTATTTTCTGCATTGATTTGTGCAAGTCTCTTTAATAATGTTATGCTACTATCGTCATTTTTGATGGTCCAAATATGTTTCCATGCAAACAGAATCTCTTGTCATTGTCTGGCAATAACAATATCCCCTTTGTGGCCACAATTACCACAGACATTTTTGCCTGAGTTTACACCTGACTTTCAGAAGTGCTAAATAAGATGCAATAACTGCTGCCGCAAATGATGCAAATTGATGAAGGCACATATAAAAAAAAGGTTTGCCTGTGTTGTCTGCTGAATTGCAAATGCAAATTACTTTGCGTCTTCTATGAAAATCTGCTCTGCGCATACAAACATATTTACACTTTTTTAATAGTTGCAAACCCTTAGAAGAATGGGGCCTAAGAAGGCTGCAATGGCTTAAACCTGACATCCATTTCTCTCTGGAACAGTAGTTATAATTTATCCTGAGTTACAAATCTCATAAGGCCATTGATGAGTTAGTTTAAAGTAGGGGAACCTGACTGCCCTACACAAAGTCCATTGTAAAATAAGTCTGGTCATTGGTTCCAGTACTTTCCTTTTTCTAACTCCACAGATACTTAAAACATGTTTCTACTATGTTTTACCATATTAGTACTACAATTGTCAGATGTCTTTCAGAGGGGTGCAGCAGTTTGGAAATTGCCAAGCTTTTGAAGCGGGATCATCGCAACCGCATCGATCATCAAGCGGTTCATGGCAAATAGCCAACAGGGACGCAAGAAGCGTGCAGAAAAAAGAAGACGCAAAATAACTTCCCATGAATTGAGAAGGATCAAGCATGAAGCTGCCAAGAAGCCATTAGCCACTAGATGTGCCATATTTCAGAGCTGCAATATGTCTGGAGTGCCGAGAAGCACAAGGTGCTCAACACTCAGGGACCCGGCCAAGGTAAGGAAAGCCGAAAAAAAGGCCACCTTTGAACAAGAGCTAGTATGGGCTGGTATCATCAAAGATGAGCTTGTGGGACCTTTTCGGGTTGATGATGGAGTAAAGATCAACACCTAGATCTACTTCCAGTGTCTGGAAGACACCTTCTTCAAACAGTGGTACAAGACAAAGAAAACATGATATTCATGATGGGCAAAGCTCCGTCACACACATCAAAATACACTACAGCGTGGCTGGTCAGAAAGAGTCTAAACTGAGAAAAAATAATGACATGCCCCCCTTGTTCACCTGATCTGAACCCATTGAGAACCTGTGGTCCTTCATGAAATGTGAGATCTACAGGGAGGGAAAACAGTCCACCTCTCTGAACAGTGTCTGGGAGGCTGTGGTGGCTGCTGCATGCATTGTGGATCACAAACAGATCAAGACACTGACATAATCTATGGAACGAAGGCTTTTGAGCATCATGGTGAAGAAAGGTGGCTATATTGATCACTGATTTTGTTTTTGTTTTTGAATGTCACAAATGTATATTTTGGAATTTTAAGTTGTTATATTAATGAAAATAAACAAATGAGATGGGTAGATATGATTTTTTTTATTACTTTGCCTAATAATTCTGCACATTAATATTTACCTGACTATATTAATGCAGAACTAGGTTGAATTAAACTTTTTGCCATAAAGTATTTTGGCATATATATACTTTTTGACACTACTTTTCATAAACACTTCAACAAGTGTAAACCATTTAAAAATATTACTTTTCTATAGGTCTTTTTTGATAATTTATGGTGAAAGAAAACAACATAATCTACAACGCTATCATCTCTAAATCTAGAAAGGGATATTAAGCCAGGGTCATCCACAAAAGATATGAGCATTCAATCTTATCTTTAAAGAATAAAGGTGTTGATTTCTCTAAAGGTTGGATATTGCTGTCCTAATTACTCTATTATGTCCCACTGTGATAACTTGCAGTCCCTTTAATATGGAAGCCCTTCCTCTTCCAGAAAGCCCCAAAGCAGATATTAGTGTGACAGAGGACCATAGAAGTCTCAGATCATACCTGGCCAAGTTATTAACTGAAGCCCCAAAAGTGCCTTAAGCTGAGCCTCTCTAAGCCAAAGTGGGAGCAAAGTTTTATCAGATTGACCAAGTTAATTTGAAAAGTTCAGGGACACCAGCTGAAAAATCAGTTTGGCTTACTTAGATACCCTGGGCTGTTTTTGCACCTTGTAACAAAATCAACTGAGCTTGCAGCTTAATTTGTATATAACTAAAATATCAATCAGTGGCAGATAGGTTTGTCAGTATACTTAAAACATTCATTGTTTCTACACATGTGGAAAAAGTTGTCAATACCCTTTGTTTAACGAAAGAAAAAGCCAGAATGTCAAAGAAATAATAAAAAATCTAAAAGAATAATAAATAAATAGAAGTTCTATGAAAATGAACAAATGAAAAATAGACATTGCTTTTCCACAATGATTTAACAGAATGATTTAAAAACAAAAGTTATGAAACATGCCTGGACAGAAATTGTAATACTGTAATACTATCTCTCTTTGATTTAGGGAACAAGAAGTGACGAATTGAACTGCCACTGATTAGAGCATAGAGGTAATTTAGATCAGTTAGTAATGGTATCCTAAAGCATCTATCTGATTATTATCCAGTGAAAAAATAAATAAATAAAATACCATTAATTTTTTAAAGCAAATTTTGTTTTTACCATATTATTTTCATAACACTTTCCATGGTGTTGAAGTGTTTTAAGTTACAGTATGAGTTTTAAAAGTGGAAAGTTGTTGTGAATTGCAACTCACTCATTAATTCTGAATATAAATTACAATTTTAGTAATTAACAATTTACAGAAAACATTGTGCTCACATCAATTAATAAAGAATGTTTAGATTAACAACAATGGAATTCATACACTACCTTAGAGACTAATTCCACAACATAATCTAACCAATCCCTTTATGGATTAGAGGCAATTTACTAATATCAGTTACTGGTTATCACTGCTGACCAACCCCTTCAAGCAGGCAGAACAAGTACTGTAGATGTTCAAACCTATAATACCTAGACAGTAGCTATGATCTAACATAAAAAGTTGCTATAGATCATCACTGACCTTGCATAGATAATCCCAGTGCTGTGATTTCTGTTTCAGACAAGCAAAATATCTGTGAGTAATTAAGCCAAAGATTTTATTGTGACCAAATTATTCGCATATCCACTGTCACTGAAATGCCTGCTTATCTGCTCATGAATTTGCACAGACTCTACATAAATATGCTTTCGCTCTCACATGCAGACATAATCAGAACAAAATAAACTGTGTAGTGGACCAGATAGCAAGGGCTGTGCTAAGTATGTTTGCTTTCTTAGGATGGTAACAGTTAGATAAGAGTTATGGGAGTGTTGTGTTTCAAGGTAATTGAAAGGTTGCAGGAGAGCTTTATGGCTAAACTAAACTATTTGTAAAGTCAGCAGATTGAGCACACGGTATGTTAACAATAGTCAAGAGTTTAAAAATTATTGAACAGTATTGATATGCTTATATCCTGATTTTATTTACAATATTTACAATATTTTTATTTATTATGTATAGCCTATTATAGCACAGGAAAGTAAGAAATAGATTCCATGACTTTTTACAGTTAGACTTGATCACATATACTTGGACACAAAGAAGGTTTGTTGTCTGTTGAGTGAGAGAGGAAATATTCATGGTTAACATTTATGACTTTTCAAGAAAGAAAGATATAAAGTACAAAATATCTGAAAATATAGATATAATTTTCTTTGAAAAGTTTTCTCTACAAAAGTTTAATCTCATTGGTTTGGACCTCCATTTTTCATATTTAATAAAAATTTGTTTAGGTAGTTCAGTATAGGTTTTTAATGTAAAAGCCATTACAATAGCTTCTATGGAGCAAATGCCAAGCTTTTAGTTAGATAAAAACAAAATTGAAGGAATAAAAGAAAAACAGGAGTTTAGAAAATGCTGTTAAAGGGTCTGTAAAGTCTAGTCCATGAATATCCCCAGAGCATAAATTCTGTTTTGTATATATTTCATTATACATGTTCCAGTATTTCTATCATTGCCGTCGATGTTGATCTGGCTGATCCAAAACCATACTTGCCTTCCATTCAAATGTTGCTCTTCTCGTTGAAGCTGTCAACCCTTGCCACAAACTGTTTCTTTCTTATGTTTTTAAAGTTTAAATAAACAAACCGGCCTATATTTTGTGAACTTCAATTTCTTTATATAAATGAATAAATTTAGCTATTCACATTTCCTCAGCGCTAAACCTGTTTCTAAATGATAGATCACGAAGATGCGCTAAAGGTGACAGAATTCAAGCATTTCATTTGGCCCAAGCAGCGACAGTGCTGCGAAGGCCTATTGCAATTGTAATGTTTCTTATTTATATTTTTGCTGGTCAAATTCAGAATTTTCTTCAGAAGATTAAGTAATCCACCATATATGTTTGCCAAAATTCAAGCAGAGGGATTTTATGCTACTACCCAATCAATTTCTATATTTAGATTTATTGGTCAATGAAAACCTACATTACAATGAAATTTTATTTCTGCATTTAACACAACCCTTCTCAAGCAGTGGGCAGCTTGTAGTCCGTTTAAGACACAAGTGTCTTGTTAAGTCCCTGGGGAACAGTAGAACCCCTTAGCAGGAGTGGCAGGCAGTGGGTTTTAAGAGGAAAGGGATGTAGAGGATTTACAGCCTTCTCAGAAGAGAAGTGCTCTACTTTAACCACTAGAATTACTGTTATTAGGATCCACAACATATTGAAAACAAAACCATAGAGCTACAACAATTAGTTTCCCTTTAAAGATCAAATTGAAAGATTTCAGCTTGGATTAACATTTGCATTACTGAAATAATCACACTAAACAATAAAGTGAAATTTCAAGTGGTTCCCTAAACCACTAGAAAAATTTTGAACATCAAGTAAAGATGTTAGAAAAGATTATGATTTTTTAAAAATTAAATATGCCTTTTGTTATCTGGGTTAGGATGAGGCAGGTAGGCTTCAGTGATGGGTTTTCTGGTGTTTGGGTGGTGCTCAGGCCTAGTCTTAAAAATAATCGTTTAGCCATAAATAACTACTCCTGTGTTTTTTCCTTCTGGATAACAGATGTTATTTAGACTGAAATAGACATCATTTTTGAGTGGCACAGTGGGTAGCACTGCTGCCTTGGAGCAAGAAGGTTCCGGGTTCAATTCCCGGGGAATTTCTGCATGGAGTTCTCTCCGGGTACTAGATATATACACTCTGTGGTCTTATTTCTGAAGAGAAAGCACTGTGCTATAATGGTAATTGATTGCATTTTGGATGACATGCTTGGGTGAGTTTGTCTATTGCTACAAATACACACAGCCACTGATAACAGTTTATATTCGTTGTATGAGTAAAATTCAACTGAATGCATTTGGGTATTGTTGTATGAAGCCTTAATATAGAAATGGACAAAAACAGACACATTCCATCTTCAGTAGTTCCATTTCCTTTGACCTGTAGGGCTAGGTTGTAAAATTACTTAAATTTGTTAAGAGCCTCAGTTTTCTCAAGCAATTCTCTTCCAAGCTCTTGGATATGTTTGTATTACTTCTCTTCCTCTCTTCAAGCCTTTCATTAGGAGAACAAATAGCATTTGGTGGGTGCACTCTGATTTGTATTCCTTCAGCTCTAATTAAATTTGTTCTAGTAATACAACGGAGAACACCCATCAATAATAAAAGCAAATAAACAAGTGGGATGCATGCATACAATGAGAAGAACAAATCTGGTTAGGGGCCACTTGCATTCTGATTTGTTAAGAAAAAAAAAGGGGGAAACTACAAAGCAAAACAAAAAAATGCATGCCAACAGTTAAAAAAGGGGGTATACCTCTCTTTCTCTGCCACTAACATTTTTGTTTCATTTTAGGCAAAAATTCACTTTACAAATTTTAGACTAATCTATGTATAAATAGGCTTATGAAAATTGATTATTAAGTAATTGTATAACAGCAAAGATAAAGCTAACTACTTTATTTTACTTTTTACAAGGAACATCGTTTATCCTTGGACATCCTTTAGAATATTGTGAAATAATTATTTTAAATCTAGTAATTAGTTAAAGTAATGTTTTTCTCATTTATTTTTATATATATTAGGAAATAGTCTCTTTGCAAATATGTACCTTTATACAGAGGTATAAGCTTATTTAACATTTGCCAGTTCTTTTGACAAAAAGAATTTGCAATTGTCAGAAAGTGTAGGTAGATCCAGTGAAGAGGGGCCTCATTGGAGAGCGGACAGGTAGACTGTCGTTGGACCCAGAGGAGTATGATAGCAGACTGCCACTTAGAATTCCGACGGAACTTGAATGGGTTGTGTGGAAATCTTCCCCAGCTCAGTGTAAACACAAAGGATCCTTCCAGGGGGAGAAAGGCCAAAACTCCAGTATGCAGGAAGACTTCCTGCTGAAAGGCAAAGACAAAAAAACCGGTAATCTCAGAGAGAAACGAAGCTCAGGTTAGACTCAGCTAATCTTGGCTTGGCTAGAGTACCCTAAACTGGCAAACACTCTGGCATCGAGGTAGTGGCAGTCAACAGCTCAAATACTCGCCAGTGATGAACCAACGAGCCGCAGGTGTGCAGAAGGGCCAACGAGGACAGGGCGCCACCTGGTGGTGGAGGGAGAGACAAACACAAAACAACACACCACACAAACTGGATTCCTGACACTGGAGACATTCATGTTTGTGAAAGAACACTAATGCAACCTACTGGTTTGATACGTCATGGTGCGGTATCCGCTTTTGATCAAGTCCCAGTGCTGTATCTGGTGTTTGTCACAACGCGTTATTATCCAAGTCATCCTGAAAACATTCTTCTGGATCATGAATCGGAAAGGTTAAATTACACATTTTTTTTCCCATTTTACCCGATGTATCACAACATCCAAATGCCATGCACGTGGGCATTGTCGGGTTAACTATAGCTCTTGCGAATTTAACTGGAAATCTTGAATGATTGAATAATTGTTGTTGATTGCAGATATGTCTAGTAGTTCCCATTGATTTTGCTTGCAAAGCGGGGAGAATGGCCTTTGGCTTACCGCACCGTGACGTTACTGCCGCAAGATGTCAGGAGTGAGGTTTTACTATATTTGGGCAAAAATGGCTGGTCCTGCACTCAGTGATCGTGAAGAAAATTATTGTTTATATTAATTAAATCACCTCAAACGTTTTAGGTATAGGTATTAGGGTTGTCACGATACTAAACTTTTCAACTCGATACCGATACTAAGTAAAATATTCGATACTCGATACCCTTTTCGATACCACAAGAAAAAAAACAAAGACTAAAATTCAAGAGAAAATTTTCATTACAAAAAAATACAACAAATAAATAAAAAAAAACAATAAGAACAATATTTTGAGGTTGTATGCTGTGCACAATATTAAGCAAGCTTGATAAAAAACTTACAAAATTAAAATTAAGTGTTCCTTCCTTGGCTATGTTTTGCAGACATAACAATGACACTGGCCAAGCTGGTTAAACAAAAATAATTATCAGCAGCTGCACCTGTTACAGAAAAAGTCTGAAACTGAAAAATGCACAGAATTATTCAATCACACAGTGTTCAGAAAGTGCATTTTCCACTATTTGTACTTTAGATGGCTGTATTGATACTTTTGAAAATGAGAATTGTATCCGGATACAACATTTCAGTATCGATACTTTTTTTCAGTATCGATACTTTTGACAACCCTAATAGGTATAGATAATGATCCATTGATTATTCCTTGCTGACCGGACTTTTCATTTAAGCAAAAGTGTATTTTCTTATCACTTAAACTCTGAATCAGTTCAGCATATGTTGTCTCTCCCCTTTTAAGAGTTTATTTTTTTTATTTTTTTCTTATTTAAACACAAGGTTGCACAACAATAACATTTTATTGGATAAAAAAGATGATTAGACTAACTAACAAATATAACTTTAGAATTTCATTTAAATTTATCTTTTATCTGTGCCTTGAATTGTTTTGTATTTCCACAAATTTCCAGTCACCATCTCTCACTCTTTCATCTTTTACCTCTTCCTTACTTATTTCTCTACATTCTCTGCTCCTCATCTGGTTTTGCTGGCCCAATGCAGGTTAATCGATGTATAATATCGCGTTTAATCCTCTTCCTATTAACCTTTTCATCTCATTTGTTTTCATGCATGCTCTAATTGCCCTCTGAGCGAAATTATGGTTTATTTCCACATCATGACAGCGATATGCTGAGTTAATTATTAGGTGCAAATGAACATTACAGCAATCAGAAGAGGTGAAATGAGAGAATAAGTGGGCACTGTATGTAGGGGACAGTTTAGACTGCTGATCATTTCTTCCCGCACCACATTATTCTCAAAGCTTTTTACATAGGTGCTATTTAATTGGGTTTTTTAATATAATTATAAATAAGGCTTAAGTTGCTTATGTTTAATTTAAAAAATATTTAACAAGATATTTTAATTCAGTAATGATGATCGGGACAGGAGATAAATCATGATATGTTAACTTTCTGTCATCCACCACAAACATCCCTATTTGTTACAATATCCTATTATTCTGACCTTGACCCTTATAGTGATATTGTATCCCCCAAATCCAGCAGCAATGTGTTTTTCACCACTACATTTTACTCATTGCAATGCTCTTGTTAATGAAATACAGCTCCTTAGCAAAACCAATTCCTTAAAATTTATTACTGTTGAAGTTTACACTATTCTAGAGCAATTCTAAAATCAAATAAAACGTTGAAATTCTGCAACTGCTGACTCTGCAGTACTTTTGAATGGCTGCACCAAATATGGAATTTGAATTATTGAAATTTAAAATCATGAGTGGCCCTTTAGGACACAGCTACGTAATGGATTGGAATAAGTCTTTTTTTTTTACGCTGCTGCTACTTGCATCAAGTAAGTGTAGGTTTGGTGAAAATATTCTGTATATTGATTTTTTTGTTGTTTTTATTTCTCATAAAATGATCTGTAGATCAGACGTTTTTTAAATAAACAAACTATTTGGCACAAGCCATCTTTCTGTGCTGAATCCCTGTTTGTGTTATTTAGTACTTCAACAGTGAGGTAATTGCTTTAAGTGTATGTGTATATAGCTTATCATTGATTTATAATACTGTTGTAAACTTTTTTTATGGTATTCATTCCATTATTTACCTGAGGTAAACTCATAACCTTCCGTAGAGATAGAACTGCAACCTACATGCTTCTGTGTACTAAATATGTAATGATGTTCGGGTCTGGTAAATGGTAAATATGCAATTATTATGACACCTTTTACAGTCAGGGAACACCAAAGAGTTTTGGACTGCATTCAGCCTTTCACTCATTTAAACACTGGTGGCAACGTATGTCACCACAGTTACCCTGGGGCACACAAACAAGGCTACCATATAGGTGCCAAACAAGCTCTCTGACCACCATCACCTTCAGTGGTAGAGCCAGAACATCTTCATAGGGTTTGCCAGAATGGGACCAATGTGCACTAAGGGGTGGCGGAAAACTGATGAGTGCCAAAACCATTTTAGGGTCTGTCTATACTAATCCCACTGGACTAACAGGAACATTAACAAGCTAAAGATCCATATTTACAAAATAAATCACTGAAGACAGACTAGACTTTCATAAAGTCCTCACTGATAAATCTACAAACAAAGTTATAGATGTATACTGTCTAAATCACTTATGGTTTTGCATAATATACCTATCGAATGAGTTGAACAGGGGTTCTTTATCACTAATTTTATTGAGAGACACAAAACATTCCCTTTTTCCCCATAAAACACAGTACAGTATGGTGTTTCATTGTTTATCTTTTAACTCTTTACTATAATGTTATCATTATACATTTTTCTAAGGTCCATATTTATGTAACCATTTTTTCTATAAACTTTTTGCTGCTGTAAAACAATAATTTCCCCATTGTGGGACTAAAAAGGGATTTTCTGTTCTATTTTATTCTAAAACACAAAACCGAGTAAAAAAAAAAGGGGTGAATTCTGTTCACTGTTACATTTAACTTTAGTATTTTTAAGTAATCATATTTATCTGATCAATGGTGCATTTTTTTGTCCTTTTATCATTAATATACAAGCATTGATAGATCAAGTTAGTTAGAACATTCCTCCTATGAATGCTTCCACCCTCTGAAAAACAAGCAGAACAATCCCGCAAATGATAGTTTTGTGATGAACCAGAGGAAATGAGAAAAAATAAAAGAAGAAGGTTCTGCGGCGGAGGTCAAAAGCAATAAATCTCTATACCAAACACTGTTGGTAAACATAAAATTTTTTGTTTATCAAGATTAATGCAAAATCATCATTGTTAAAACTGATGGGCACCAGATTTAATTCATGCAAAATCATCTTTGTTAACTAGAAAGATGGGGCACACATGTTTTTTGTTTGATATGAAAACAGTTTCTTATCTTTAATATTTTTTCCCTCAAAAACAGTTACTTTTCCCTTTTCCAATAGCTTAAGGTAATGTCACTGACTATCCCAAAATTATGAAAAGTCGTTATTTTACACTGGATAGATTCTGCAGCCTTGTTTGTTATCCAACCAGATGCATTTATATTTTTTCATGAACTTTTATAATAAGGAATCTTACATTTAATTTCCTATGTAAGATTTTATTTATTTTTTGTCAATACCTAATGCCCCTGTCACACCTTGACAATTTAGACCAGTGGTTCTCAAACTTTTTCTGTCATTCCCCACTTTGGACAAGGGGGAATTTTCAAGCCCCGCCTGTCCCCATCGCCCCAACACAATGCTAATGAAATATGAAACAATCTTAAAATGTTCCAATTTTATTGAAGTAACAAGTAGTATCTAAATACAAACTATCTACATGAAATAACAGCAAGCTCAAAAATAAAGAAAATAAAAACAAAAATAAAGAAAATAAAAATGCAGCTCAAAGATAGAAAAAATTTAAGTGCCACTCTGCAATCTGTTAATAAAAGAAAAGAAGTGAAATCCATCTGGCAAGACAGGTCTATTTATCCCTGCATTAGTGGCTGCAATGAGCCTGTTTTGCATTGCACAGTTTATCAAAACGGGGTTGCAGGCTTGATACTGCCACTCTCAAGTCATGCTTTGTTTTCAGTCAAGCAACAGCTGAAAAGCCCATCTCACAGAGATATGATGTGGCAAAGGGAAGAAGAATGCACACAGCTCTCTGCCCGATGGGTGGATACTCCCTCTCCACTCCAAACCAGAATTCACTAAATAAATTCAGTTATTTATGATCAACCTGCGCCGTCAATCCCGGCGCATGTGCGCTTTATTTGCAGTCTGGACGCTGAGGGTAAACATACTGTGTCTCTGACTCCTGCGATAGCGGGGGAAAACGGGGTGGGGATGGGGGAGGCGACCCACGGCAGCAGCTGCCGCTGGAGGACAAGAAAAGGAACGATACGTGCTTTCACGTAAGAGTCTCCAAAAGTCGCTAGATTTGTCGCTAGTCGCTTTTTTGAAAAAGACATACAGCGACAAAGACATATAGCGACAAAGTCGCTGAGTTGGCAACACTGGGGCGCGAAAGTTTATTCTGTTACAAATAATATGCCGACGTCACGTCAATCATTATTTTGGCACTTCAGTTCCAGGTGAAATTTTTCTCATATCTAATTTTCTTTTAATTAGACTGCATGTAGGCTAGTAATGATTACTTTGTGGGTTTGATTGGTCTAAAAAGCGGCAACATACAGCTATAAGGACAGTTTGCTATCACAGGTTCTACATTTATAGTCACACAACACACACACACACACACACCGGAACTTGGCGCGCCCCACCTGTCACGTCTCAATTTCCCACCAGTGGGTCGCGCCACACACTTTGAGAACCGCGGATTTAGACTAACGCATGCCTGACATATAGAAAATCTGGCAAAAACGCTGTCATACGTTGGATAAGTTATTGGGACATTTTGTATAAGTTATGAGCATGCTGAAACACGCTGGCACATGTTGACATACACCGAGTACTTTTGAGCATGCTCAAAATTTCCTGAGGTATGCCAGCATATGCTCATACGTAGGGCAATTATAGGTAAGTTATCTGATTGTTGACATACGTTAAGTGTAAGTTAACCATAAGTCGTGGTGTCCTGCTTATCCATAAAGCTATGTATAACTTATGAATAACTTATCTCCAATGCATATCAACATATCTGACGTCCCCTGAACGTGTTTCTAACTTACAGCTATTGTATAAAAGGGGGTTCACAGGAGGAAACTGTCAGTACTCCTCCAGACTTAATCTTTATCATAGGGTGAGCAAGAGAAAGTGAGAGTGATAGAACCTCCCTGCGTTCACGCCCTAAGCTCCACAGCCATGACCATCACTTCCTAGCAGACATGTCGTGAATTTACTGCAATTGCAAACCTTCTTTCATTCGTTTTCCTTTTTTATTTTTGGCGGGCGGTAAACAGCAATTAGGTTAATACCGCAATCAAAGACATCTTTTTATGCAAGCTGGCCACCTCCAGGTGCATTGATGCCCCCCTCAGGACACTGGCTGACTGGTTTGACATATGTTCTGGACTGTTATGTAGGGTGACCATATTTTCATTTGGGAAAACCAGGGGGGGGGGGGGGGGGGGGTTGGGTGATATTGAAAGAACATACACTATATTGCCAAAAGTATTTGCTCACCTGCCTTGACTCACATATGAGCTTAAGTGACATCCCGTTCCTAATCCATAGGGTTCAATATGACGTCGGTCCACCCTTTGCAGCTAGAACAGCTTCAACTCTTCTGGGAAGGCTGTCCACAAGGTTTAGGAGTGTGTTTATGGGAATTTTTGACCATTCTTCCAGAAGCGCATTTGTGAGGTCGCACACTGATGTTGGACGAGAAGGCCTGGCTCTCAGTCTCCGCTCTAATTCATCCCAAAGGTGTTCTATCGGGTTGAGGTCAGGACTCTGTGCAGGCCAGTCAAGTTCATCCACACCAGACTCTGTCATCCATGTCTTTATGGACCTTGCTTTGTGCACTGGTGCACAGTCATGTTGGAAGAGGAAGGGGCCAGCTCCAAACTGTTCCCACAAAGTTGGGAGCATGGAATTGTCCAAAATGTCTTGGTATGCTGAAGCATTCAGAGTTCCTTTCACTGGAACTAAGGGGCCAAGCCCAGCTCCTGAAAAACAACCTCACACCATAATCCCCCCTCCACCAAACTTTACACTTGGCACAATGCAGTCAGACAAGTACCGTTCTCCTGGCAACCGCCAAACCCAGACCCGTCCATCAGATTGCCAGATGGAGAAGCGCGATTCGTCACTCCAGAGAACGCGTCTCCACTGCTCTAGAGTCCAGTGGCGGCGTGCTTTACACCACCGCATCCGACGCTTTGCATTGCACTTGGTGATGTATGGCTTGGATGCAGCTGCTCGACCATGGAAACCCATTCCATGAAGCTCTCTGCGCACTGTTCTTGAGCTAATCTGAAGGCCACATGAAGTTTGGAGGTCTGCAGTGATTGACTCTGCAGAAAGTTGGCGACCTCTTCGCACTATGCGCGTCAGCATCCGCTGACCCCGCTCCGTCAGTTTACGTGGCCTACCACTTCGTGGCTGAGTTGCTGTCGTTCCCAAACACTTCCATTTTCTTATAATACAGCTGACAGTTGACTGTGGAATATTTAGGAGCGAGGAAATTTCACGACTGGATTTGTTGCACAGGTGGCATCCTATCACAGTTCCACGCTGGAATTCACTGAGCTCCTGAGAGCGACCCATTCTTTCACAAATGTTTGTAAAAACAGTCTGCATGCCTAGGTGCTTGAATTTATACACCTGTGGCCATGGAAGTGATTGGAACACCTGATTCCAATAATTTGGATGGGTGAGCAAATACTTTTGGCAATATAGTGTATGTCTCATCATCGGGATTTGCTCCGTGATCAGAGGAAATGTTACTTGGCGCAGAACAGTTGTGAAAATTTGAAGTTCAGTTTAATATAATAATACAACTCTGTGAATAGTTCCGTCTGAAATTAATGAAAATAGTTGTTTTAATGGTTATTGAGTCAGATATGTGGCGGTAATGTTTGGTTTATCTAAAGGTTTTAATCTGTTACTGTGTAAATGGGTTTGGCTGTAATTTAAGGACAGATTCTAATAAATCTGCAGAGTGGGAACTATAAATCTGATAGGATTTTAATTTTTTTATTGTTGTTTTGCACAATATGCTTAACTAAGTATTTTTTGTTGTTGAATATTAGAGATTTTGCAGATATATTTTGTAGATACATTGTTTAGATTTACTTATATATTTCTAACCCTTTTATAGAATAGAATAGAAAATCCCTTTATTGTCCCACAATGGGCAAATTTACAGCAGCAAAAAGATTATTGAAAATGGTCACACAAATGAGGACCTTAGAAAAATGTATAAGAATAACATAATAGGGAAGAGTTAAAATATAAAAAATAAAATTCTGTAAAGTGTTTTAACAATATAAAACTGGAGAATAAATAACCAACATGCAGCTATGGACATTTTTACAGTAATGGATATTTGAAAATAGCAGCAACATCAGAGATGTGCAGAATGACAGCAGCAGGTTATTTAACTGACTAAGGTTTCTATTATTACATATGATTTGATCTGTTCCTGCTCCCGGTGGTTGGAACCTTTATTCCACTCTGGATTCTTGTGAGTGTAGTCTTTGTTCACTTTAACTTTTTAAAAAATAAATAAATAAACAAACAGTTTTGAAAACCTCGGTATTCATTCTTTTCCTGCTTTGTGTGTCAACTTTCACGGTTGCTAAGCAACAGAGCATACGGCGGTAAAACCCGCCGAAGGGAGGACCTGTTCGAATTTACAGACAGAACTCTTCCGGCCTCCTTATTTTCAAGGACCTCGAAGGATCCAGTCTAGGTAGACCGCGTCCTTGGAGGATGCAGCCCAGGTTTTTGAACAGAGCCTCTGATTAAGAGCAGGGCTGCCCGCACTGACGCGGCTCAGGGATTACGTCACACAGAGCGTCGTGCGCAGTGAAATCAGGACATTTCCTCACTTTCTAAAAAAAACCCGGGACGCCCGGGACAGGACGTGAAATACGGATATGTCCCGGGAAATACGGACGTTTGGTCACCCTACTGTTATGAATACTTTATGTATACTCCCAAAATCGAAAACATAAATAAAAAGTTCAGAAAAAGCCGTCAGGTAAGCTGTCTAAATTGGCAAGGTGTGACAAAGCCCTAAGCTACAACACCTAAGTTCTATCTTGTAGCTCAATGTGAGAGCAAGCCGTGTCCTCACCGTGTGGAATTCACAGCGGGCTGCTACCCCGCCTTTCCCCTCGTAGTCTGCATAGGGGGAATATGTAGATCCACCGTCCTCCCCGTGGCGATGGATCTTCATGGCGGATAACATATTCCCTTAAGAGTGTGGGAGAAGTGTTCTGTTGCCAAGAAAGTAACCCACCTGTTTTTTTTTTCTGTATCCTGTCCAGGGTGCTTCCTTGGGGGTGCAGACAGCATTAATAGGTTCAGGGACAGTCCATGGTGTGGAGAATTTGTGCAAAATAGTTTTTGCAGGGTTTTTATGGTGTTTGGGTGTAGGCTTAAAATGTAAATTATTTTTTTTTAAAGTTAAGGGGGGAATGTGTGTATACGTTTGACACGTGTTTTGAATGAAAGTTGTGATTTGGTAAATGTCATGTGAATGGTTAAATCTTTCATCAGCCTATTCTATTTAAGGCTGGAATGGGGTCTTTTCAAGTTGGATCCTGTTTATTTAAATGGTGTTGCATCTGAATAAACCTGCTGCTACTTCCACCTCACTCTACTTAAGTATTATTTCTCACTGGACATTTCCCAGAGAGTCATTGGATTTAGGTGGGCATCCTGGAGGTCGTCCCAAAGAGACAGAGAGTTCTGATAGGCATTGGATCCAACAATATAACCTAAGAACCCAATACAATAAAGTTTGGGCTGTAGATGCAGGAGCCATAGAAGTTAAATCTTTAAGACAGGGCAGGACCTTCTGAGGACCAGGGAGCTTAGAATAGAATAGAATAGAATAGAATAGAATAGAATAGAATAGAATAGAATAGAATAGAATAGAATAGAATAGAATAGAATAGAATAGAATAGAATAGAATAGAAATCATTATCTATCTGGGATGGTAATAGATTTTCTTTCTATGACAGGGGGCTTGCAATAGCTTTACTAAATGTAAATAAAAAACAATACTTTAAGATCCTTACACAAACACATTATGTTAGATAAAAGGGCACAGTTTACAGCAGCTGTTAAAGTGAGGAAATGTACTGTTGTTATCTTATCTGTGCACTTCTAATATTTTGTCTCCACAACAGCTCACACGTAAATCCATGCAATGTATTTACAATAAACTACAGAGGCAAAGATCCACAAAAACTGATGGAATTACAATTTATTCTGAAGTATAAATACCCAGAAGCATTGTTTTTACTTTCTCTCACTCCTCTCTCTTCATAATATCTATTTCATTTGTCAATCTTTCACTATTTATGGGGTTTAAGGCAAGTATCTTGCATTGCTCCAATTGTTCTCTGAGGGTCTAAGGCAAAATTAGATGGACAGTTGTCTATGTAGTTATATTTCCCAGGAGACAAGATAAAAACCTAATACAATGAAAATATCAGGTTTCTGTAGTTTCCTTTATTGTTATTATTCATCAAAGCCTCGATTATCTGTACATCAAAAGTTTAACGTGTTAAACTGCAGGTGTCTGCTCCTACCCGCCTCCTCTATTAAAACAACCTAACTTATCCTCACTCATTAATGGCTTGCTGCGGCATGAGAATGTAGAACTTAAGGAGAACAAGAGACTTAATTGGCTGAGCAGATGGCATCACACTTAAAGTTAGAAGCACACAAAGAATAGATCTTAGACCTGTGCCAGTTCCCTGGTGTAACTCTGCTAGAGGAGCTTTGTAAGTCTCAGAGCAATTTAGTTTGAATCGGGAAAGGAATATAAAGAGGGAAGCATTAAGGGAGCTGCAGGTTAACGATGCAGGAGGCTTGCAATATTTTTTGTCAACTTTTTTGATCAAAATAACCTCTAGCACTTGCATACCATTTAGCTTTCTTGTGTCTTTAGGTAAATTATCAATTTAGAGACAATTACTGTGATTATTTTTTGGATGGATGGATGGATGGATGGATGGATGGATGGATGGATGGATGGATGGATGGATGGATGGATGGATGGATGGATGGATGGATGGATGGATGGATGGATGGATGGATGGGTGGATGGATGGATGGATGGATGGATGGATGGATGGATGGATGGATGGATGGATGGATGGATGGATGGATGAATGGATATAATTTGGCATGAGATGGGATCTATGTGTAAATTAGCATGTTAAGGATTATCAAGTGAGGTATGTTGTTAAATCAGTTTTCCCAGACCGTTTCTTCATATCATAAATTGATTTGGTTTTAATTTAGCAACAATTTAGAACATAACTGCACATATATCAGATTCCTTTGAATTTAGCCAGTTTGTTTTTAAGGAGCATAAATAATTGTGTAGACTCTCAGTCATATACGTAATGAGAGTACAAACCAATTAAACAGATGCCTGTGTCATATTATGTTTCTTAAAGACACCTTGTCTCTAATGAATAAGGCCTCATATGTACTGATAGGCTAAGGTTTTCATAATGCATTGGTTCAAAAATTTTAACAGAGGTTTTAGTGTCACATGCCCTTCTGACCCTGTCCTCCATCCTGGAATTCGAGGTGTATTGTAGGTGGTGTTAAGATGGAAGCTGACACTTACTTCTCTGTCTGATGTCCCTGAAAAGAATAAAAAAAGTACTGCACAACCGCCTTGACATTACCATAAGCCTGAAATGACGTGCCAGGAAGGATGAGCATTAATTATTGAAGACATCCCTGCGGGGGAGCTTGAGAGATCTTCCTCCCATTTTGCAGGGTTTTTTTGACAGCTGTTGGCTGTCGCACAAATTTATTTATTTATTTCTTTATGAGGGGTAGCAAATCCGTTTTAGAATCATGTCCTCATAATGAAGCATGGTGGTGGTATTATTGGTGCCGCCTTTTACAGTTGCCTTCTGTTTCTCTGCTTCTGTCTCCTTGAACCCAAGTCAGCCTCAGCAGATGGACGCTCACACTGAGCCTGGTTCTGCTGGAGATTTCTTCCTGTTTCTTCCTCCTGGAGGTTTCTTCCTGTGCAATCCCTCATGCTTAGTGTGAGGGATTGCCTTCAAGCCAATGTGTCAATGCAATTACTTTGTTTAGACAGAAAAATTTGAATCAATTTGACTGTATGATCTGTTGAACTGTAAAGTGCCTTGAGATGACGTGTTGTGAATTGGCGCCATATAAATATACTGAATTGAATATTGCATTATGTTGATTTTTTAATTTAACAGAGGGTAACAGCAATAAAGATGCATGAAGTCATTACAAAGAAAAAATATATATACTGGGTTGGAGGTTCCTCTGCTAATAGAACCAAATTGAACGTGCAAAGAGATAATATTACATTATTTGGTTCAAAATATTATCGTGTGTAAAATGGTCCATTTGGAGTCCAGACGTAAATCTGACAGAACGGCATCCAGTGAACAAATGAAAAATAGGGATCCAAGGGGTGTGGCGGTAGTGTAGGTGTTAAGCATACAACTCAAGTGCATAGGCTTTAGTCCTCATCATGGCTGACACAGGTTCAAGTCCCAGCCTGGGGACCTTTGCTGCATGCCCCCCATGTTATATAGCCTACACATTTAATGTTTTATATAATCTCCCTCAATTGTCAGTTTACTTGAAGCAAAGATTCCTTATGTTAGGATAGAATCACAAGGTTAGAAGAAAAGAATGGGAAAACACAGTGTAGCCTAATAGACTTAGACAACTTTTAGTGTTATTTTGTATGCACAGAATGTATGCAAAACTAAACTTTGTTTTGAGCAGCTTTCTTTACATTTCCATTACTTAAAGTGTAGCAGTGATCAAATGTAAACAGTGTAGGAGAGGAAATTAAATATACACTATGTGGTGCAAAATATGCAGTGTTTTGGTTTGGTGTTGTCAGTGTGATACAGAGTCTATGACATGATTTAGTTTTCTCAAAAGTTCAGCTGTCTGATGGCGGTGGGGAAGAAGGTATTGCAGAATCTGCTGGACCTGCATTGGATGCTTTGAAGCCTCTTCCCACAGAGCAGCAGGGGCGTAAGGGGTCACTGATAATGCTACAGACTCGGGACACGCAGTGCTGGGATGAAATGTCTTTTATGGAGGGAAGAGGAGCCCCAATGATCTTCTCTGCTGTTCTTGCCACTCTTCTCACTTTCCTCCAGTCTGAAACCCTGCAGCCTTCATACCACACAGTGAAACTGCCAGTCAGAATGCTTTCTATTGTGCTTCTGTAGAAGGTTGTGAGGATAGGTGGGGGCAGTTGGGCTCTCCTCATCCTCTGCAGGAAGAGCAAGCGCTTCTGTGCCCTTTTGACCAGAGAGGGGGTGTTAACAATCCAGATGAGGTTGTCTGTGATGTCCACCCTAGGGATTTGGTGCCGCTGACCACCTTTACTGTTGAACTGCTGATGAGCAGTGGAGTATGGCTGGTTCTTCCTGAAGTTGACAGTGATGTCCTTCGTCTTCTCCACATTCAGGATCAGGCAGTTATCTCTGCACCACTCCACCAGCTGCTTCACCTCCTCTCTGTAGTCCTAGTCATTGTCGTCTCTGATGAGACGACAATGAGACTAGGAGACTGGAGACGATGTGTTCTTTAAGCAGCCTTTTGAAGCACCTCATCATGTACATCATGCAAGCACTATGGCTTGGTCCAGCAAGGTGTTAAAAATGTATGGGAGGACACCAGCCAGCTGACCTGCACATTCCTTGAACACCCGCCCAGGTATGTTATCAGGGCCAGGGGCCTTTTTTTGGGTTGACTCTCTTCAAGGCACTTTGCATTGTCGTTGTACTGAATTGTGCTATACAAATAAATTTGCCTTGCCTTACCTTGCCTCCAGAGTTTTCCTAACTTCAGCTATGTCAAGGTTGAGTGCCTCCCCTTCCTGGTATGGAAGGGCTTTAACTGGTGGAGTGCTGTTTAGTGCCTCAAACCTTCCAAATAAGTTGTTTAGTTCATTTAGGAAGTCAGCATTTGCTGTGTCTACAGGGGGGGAGGGTTTGTTATAGTCTGAGTGCCAGTATGCCTTGCCATATCCTCCTGGTGCTGCTGGCATTATGGAACAGATCCTAGATCTTTCGGCTCTGATTCTGCTTCGCTGATCTGATGGCATGGTTCAAGTTGGCATGCGCCAGGTTACAAATGAGTCACCAGACTTGAAAGCTGAGTTCTGTGATTATTTTTTTTAACAGTGTCCTGTCTGGCAATGTGGCAGTAAGAATAATTTTCTTGATGCCAAAACAGAGCCCAATAGATTTTACTTTCACAAGTGGAGCAGTACGACTATCGCCATAGTGTTCAGTTTGATTTATGCATATAAATAGCTTTATCATATTTCATGCAGCGAGTATTACAGATTATATGGATGCTGCAATCTAAGTAGAACAGGTAAGGAAAAAATGGAAAAAGGAGAGAAGATGAAAGAAAGAGGAGACAATGATAAAACCTCTTCAGTATGCTTCATTACCTGCAAAGATAGATCTACAAAAAGAACAGCGCAACCAACAGATATAGTATAGGAGATACACTAAAGTAGCACCTTGATACTATCGCTGAGGTATAAGTGGTATTATTTAATCTGACATTTCTACTGTGGTAGTTGAAGATAAGAATATGTGCTTGAGTTACCTGCCTTTAGCGATTTCTGAACCGCCTCATTCCTCCAGGGTCTTTTGTTGGCCAGGGTGGTGATGTTCTTTGTGATACTGATGTCCTTAATGCATTTGTTGATCGAGACTGACCCAGTCATGGCATTTTAATATATATGTATTTTGTTGCGATAGCTTGCTGCAGCTTTGAACATGTTCCAGTCAGAGCATTCAAAACAATCCTGGAGTTTCTTCATGGCCCCCTCAGATCACACTCTGACCTCCTTAATTGTTGGTTTCTCCCTGATAGATATAATAGTCTACATATATATATTCAATTATAATATCATAGTTTGATTAATCGATAAAATCAATGAATGTCACAGCCCTACATGCAACCGGTGGATGAAACCCCACCTTTTGACTCACAGTCACCCCAATCACTGAATTATCATCTTCCCATCCATCCTTTCCTCTCTTTGTATGTGAATATGAAACAATACAAGGGAACCTTGATTCGTATACATTTCACTTCTTGTAAAAGATTAGAGAGTAACAGTTTTTTTCAGTCACATAACACAGGATAAAATTTGTGTTTACACTAACTTTATTATATATCTTTACATCCTTGATTGACTCTTCAAAAACAGCATTATAATTGTCAGATCAGACTTCAGTCTCTGAAAAGGATGATTTTCTACACACAATACATCAGTGAAGTTGTAAATTGAAGAAAGTTGGCAAGATTTTTTTTTTTTTTACTTTAGTGAAACAAATGTTAAAAAGTTAGCACCAAGAGGAGTATTTTGCTGGTGTGTTTGTTAAGCATGTCCTGAAGCTGTAGGGAGTGGTGTTCTGGGAAAATGGTGCATTATAGAAGAATAGAGGAAGGGAAGTGGCAGAGAGGAGGGAAATCTTTGATGAGACCCCGGGAGTGTCTCTAATGAGAGGTGATGTGAGGAAGCCGCTTCTTTCTTTCACTCCAAACAGAATAGCACTGCACTGTTATGTAATCAAGCCAGAGACATAACCAAAGGCTGTAATTAAAAATCACAAAATCACCATTCTGCTTCATGCCTTCGGAAGCCCCAGCTCCAACAGAGGGGACAACATTATCAAAGACTTGTTGTGACAATATGATTAATGCTTTACTCAATAACTAAGATGAGTTCCATTACTCTGTGATGAGTCATTTTAGCAGGTAGGAGGAAGGTAAACATTAATATGTGTGATGGAGGAAGTCACACTCAGACATTATACCAGACTCAATTATTTCAAACATACGGAGAAAAAAGACTCTTTAAACAGTTTGTGATTTCTGAAATAAAAATCACTTTTATCATAAAAATAATTTTCATTATTACAATTATTTAATAATTATTAAATTCACAATTACACTAGTTTTATTAGAATATACTGGTAAAGTGCATGAAAAAAAAAGGTCCGAAATTTCTCTCCCCTCTGGATTAATACTTATCTCTGACCAGAGCCTTTTACGTCTAAACTTAAGATGTTTTATACAGGTGATATTTTTTGTGCTCTGCAGTACCATGGCGTTTAATTCTATTTTCTAACTTTTATTTGGTGTTTTTATTGTGAAGCACTATTTTTAAAGGGCTATATAAAGTAATAGATTTAATGAAATGAACTAAAGGTGAAATAAAATTGCTTACATGTCTTGTTTTTAGTTTTGCATCTTTGCATTTTAAGAAGCAAACCTTTGCTGGGTATACAGACAGAAAATTTGGTCTCTTCCTGTCTGCATGTCTGGTGTGAGGGATTGCTGTGAAGACAATGAAGCCAATTCCAAACCAGCCCATAAGCACTAACCCTTTCTTTGCGTGTTCCCGCGGAGGGTCCACCGCATAAAATGCCATCCCAAATCACATAGTGGGTAGGGCTGTTCAGCCCTAAAAGTCCAAGGGAAATCATATTTAAATGTCAAATCATTCTGGCTTAAACATGTATATAAATGTACTCTTTATCAGCCGAAATTGTCCCAACATTTAGAAAATTTCTATTTAAAAAAAAAAAATCTTATCTTAAAGCCTGCTTCTGAGAAACCGGCAACAATCAAGCTTGCTTGCGAACCTTTCACACAACAATCTCTTGATAAACAACCAATCACATTCACTTTATTCACTCGTACACTGCAAAAACAATCCAGAAATAAGTAAAAAATGGCTTAAATTAAGTATATTTAGCCTTAATTTGAGCAGGTAAATAAGATGATTTGCCAATGGAATGAGTATTTTCACTCTTAAAATAAGATAGTTAGATAATATTTACTTGAAATAAGACGATAAAATAGTTTTTACTTATTTTAAAAGGAAATTGTCTTGTTCCATTGGCAAAGTGTCTTACTTACCTCCTCAAATCAAGGAAAAACACACTTATTTTAAGAAAAAATAACTTATTGAGATTTATATTTTTTGCAGTGTATAAAGTCGTGCACCACTCGGGAGAATTCGGAAATGCAACGGTTCGAACGGCCGTTCCCTACGTCTTTAAATAGCATCAGTACAGGTTGCTGGAATTTTGAAGCAAGGTGTAAAGGTGACCTACTAGCGGAGGAAACACATTCCATGAAAGGTAAGTTCCGCTGGTCTGCATCTCACTGTATGATCTGACTGAATTGTCTCTGTAAAGTGCCTTGAGATGATGTGTTGTGAATCGCAGCTTTATAAATAAACTACATTGAATTGAAATTAAATAGTTAGATCAAAACCTGTAGTTGGATGCCCATTTATTCCCTAAATAGCATTTGTGGTGAGTGCGTCAATACAGTTCTCACTCTGGAACTTCTGGAAAATATATTTTCTTCTGAATTCTGGATACAGTCTCTTATAAACATTGCTATGTGGGAAAAAGTTGCTTGGGACATAAAGTTGAGGATTTCACCTGGTTACATAAGTTTTTTCCTAATATTTCTTCAAATGTAACTTTCCGTCAGTGATATCTATCCTGGTGAGAGATTACACCCTATACCATCCAATTGGCAACACAGTATTTTGTATTATTATGTACAGTACTTTGGAAGGCACAAGTGCATTCTATTGCAGCTATCGTTAAAATATACATATTTTTTAAGTATATTAGTTTATGTTGTGTGCTGCTTATCATAAATAAGGATTAATTCATTTAATAAAAATGAAGTAGATTTAGCAGTGGAATGTGGGTAGCTTAATAGTATTTTTTTCTTAGAATAAGAACCCCCTTTTTATTAAAACAGTCATATTATAATTAGGGACAAAATAGTGTGAATATAATGCTCCGTTATAATGCTTCGTTGTGTCCCGTTGTTTGTAAATATAATAAATCAAGGGCAACTATTAAAAAATCTGCACCTTATACTATCAAATGACATTTTTGAGACAAAGAGACAAACTGACTCAGTATTAATTATATCAGTTTAAATCCTTAGGTATTTAGATTTAGGTTTAAAGTCATCTCAGATCTGGATTATGCTAATTAACAATCAATGTTTAAATGCAGCTTTATCTACACACTCCATTTCACATGCTTTGTGCATTCAGTTTGTTCAATTTTTAATTAAACTTCACATGCTAAAACAGGGACTAAACTAAACATTTACCAGCAGGGCTACCTTTTCATTTCACGGTGGGATGCTCTCTTGTGTTCATAAAATAAATGAGTGCATCTGCCAGTGTATTAAACAAGGATGATGAGTGTCTCCTTACCATTCATCAGAGCCTAATTAGCTATTTAAAACTCTAGACAAAACCTCCAAACTAAAAGTGCCTTAAAAACACGGAACAATCACTCAGTTGGGATTGCTTTTTTTCATGTTGGTTGTAGTTTGACCCACATGCAGAATCACATGGAGAACCAAACAGGTAGCATGGATCTGTGTGGTTTTGTTTTAGTGGGCTTTGCAGTCCCCAGGGATCCAGGAGAATGTGAGTGAAATCTAAGAGCGTTGTTACTTGCAAGACATATTGTGCTGGACAGCAGGCAGGCAGGCAATGAAGACTGAGAACTGCTGCACACGGGTAAGGCCTTTTCCATGAAGATCAGAGACGGACTGAGATTCACTGGTTGTCTGGAACAAGAACACATTAAGAGATTCAGAAGACAACAAATTTTAACAACAAAGATTTTCCTGGTTTGAGCCTTTGGCTGGAATACCATCAGGGGTAATCATCCGGTGAAGCGAGAACCTCCTTATATACCCTATTATCTTGATTGAGAAATGTTCTCAGGTGTGCAGCAACAGAGGTCGGCTGAGCCCCAGATCCTCTCTGTTACAGGAAGCTCACTTACACCAGAAAAACAGATAAAACCCAGAGACCCTTGCTGCTTTCGAATTTATGGGCTGCGTCTTCCAAGGACACTGTCTACCTGGTCTGATCCCTCGAAGACTATGAAAATAAGGAGACCGAAAGAGGTTTAGTTGTGAATTGAAACAGGTCTAGCAGTGGACAGTGAACAAAGCCGTTTCTCAATTCACAAGAACGTGAGTACGGACTCTTGTCTGGTGAACTGGTGAACTGTTCCAAGTAATACTTGTAAAGCACAAAACATTAGTGGCAATGCATGTCAATGAAAAACATTTTTACATGAAAATAGGCATGGAAATGGATTCAACATAACAGCAAAGTGCATGTAGTGGTTATATTCCTATAAGTAAGGCTTTGTGAAACAGCAATGCAGTTAACTTTGGCAACACTGCCACACAGAGCTCTGTGCAGAGTTTTCCACACAGATCTGTGCTGAACTTTCTTGGTCTGGCTGCCTTGATCAGCGATTGGATGCAACCAGTTCAAATGCATTGGCTGTCGGAAAAGTCAGAAAAATGCGTGTTGTCTGTGTTATAACGCGCGTCATGAAAGCGCACGTTAAGAACGAGTATCTTGCGGTACCATTATGACGGACGTTATAAGTGGCGCTTGTTGGTAAAAGACGGCGAAAAAAGGGGCGAAATTTCGAAAAAACAGGCGCTTTTAGCGGGCTAATTTCAATCTTAACGTGATAATTAGATGCAAATAGTGGCATTCTTGGCTTGCCATAACATTGAGCCTCATGAACTGAGGGGACCGTTAAAGCAAATTGGACAAACAGTTCAATGCCTCATGAGGCCTCATTTCACCATCACTACTGTTTAGAAACTTTAGCAAATATTAGTGTAAAGTCTGTGGAAGCGAGTAGAAAAGAAGTGTTGTGGTCCTAGGAAAGTCACTTGTCTTTTCTGTGTTCTCTCCAGGGAGTTTGGACAAATGCTTCCCTGGGAGTCCAGACACCACTTATACGTAGGTTCTGGGAGAGACCATGGAAAATATAGGGGGAGTTGTGCTCATAGTTCTATTTTTGGGTGTAAGTTTAAATCAGAAAATGTTCATAAAAAAATAACTTTAAATGTGTGTATATATATTTGATTTAAAAAAATGTGTTTTTAGGTGGAAGTGAGGAGGAGTTACATTTCATGAAAATGGTTCAGTCCATTAGCTGTGTCTAATTTAGACAGATTGTGTGTGTAGCACTCCCCTCAGTAACCATAGAGATGAGGGTAGGGCTTTTGGGTTCGTCTAAAAAATAAATGTCCAAATATGCTTAAACCTGATTAACTCACATTTAATATTTGTTTTGAATTTCTCTTTTTAAGTTTAAACAAATTGAATATTTTAACTTACCTCTGAACTAACAGGTTTAATCAAGATTTTACAACCAAAATTAAATTAATTACTCATTTAAGGTAATAAAATACACCACACACTGCTTTAGAAAATCAATTCTCAATTATTTACTGAATACCAAATGATTAAAGCAATGTAAAAATAAAATAAAAATATCAGAGTTTCTTATTCTTTAAAACAAATATTCAAAATAAAACCTTTTATATTATTAAACTCTGGATGAATTCCCTTTTTGTTTACACAGGAGCTGTAGATTAATTCTCCCTTTTTTTTATAGAAAATTATCTAACTGAAACGTTTTTTTCTAGGTTCATGATATATCCTTGATTTTGGTTTATTAAAACACTGAACCAGAAATATGCACAAACAATGAAAACAACTTTGTGGGCCCACACACCTTATTACTAAAGCCGGCAATCTTTTTGCATTTGCGGAATATTGCAAAAATTGTAGTTAAAAGCCTTCAGTTGATCCAAAATGCTGCAGCCAGAGTTCTGATGAAAATTAAAAAGAGAGATCATATCTCTCCTACCCTGGCTTCTCTTCATTGGCTTCCTGTTAAATACAGAAGAGAATTTAAAATCCTCCATCTCACATATAAAGCCTTAAATGGCCAAGCTCCATCTTATAACACAGATATGATTGTTCCTTATGTCCCTAACAGAGCACTTCGCTCTCAATCTGCAAGTTACAGTGGCTCAGGTTATCCTGAGCTATCTCTACAGTTATGCTGCCATAGGCTTAGACTTCTGGAGGACATATGGACCCCTATTTTTTTTTTTTTATTGGCGCTATATAAATCCACAGAATTGATCAACAATCTCTTGGGGAAACACTTGACAAGTGCTTGACTAATTTCTGGCTAGCTGACTAGCCTGGAGTGGAAAACATTGGAAGATTTATGTTTCTTATTTCTTCTGGGGGTTCTGTAAACATGAAAGATATGAAATTAGAATAGTTTATTACAACAATACGTCTGTTTGGCCTTATATCATGAAACATTTTTGGTAAATTAGCTTGTAACCTGCAGATTTTTATTATTATTATTAACATTCTCAGTTCACCGATGTGAAGCATTTCCTTTTAGAAAGGAACACACAAACCCAAAGCTACGAACCTGAATCTATCTTCTTGTTATATATACTTTTTGTTCCAGGTCACTTTCTTGTGATGTATGGCTGCTGCTACTTTTACCAAGGGACACAGAGTAGTTCACAATATGTTTACTGTTCTGCACGGCAGTGTAGATTAAGAAAATCTTAGTCTGGTAGAACTAAGGGATAAAGGCCTTGAAAAAGCAGGGAGTACTAAATACATGTAGATGACTAGTACTAAATAATAGACTACTGGCTCAAAAGTGCTATATCTTAACCACATTGCCAATGCACTGAGAAACACTTTACACTGTTATAAAGAGTGAGTTAGTAGTTTAAGCTTTAATTCCGGTTACAGTCTGGAACTCTATTTTTTTTTTAAAAATCATTAATGCCATAGTGGATTCAATACCCTGTCATCACACCAATAAAGAAAAAATTTATTCTGTTGCTATTTTCTTTAAAGGGGTCATAGAATGCAAAACCGAGTTTATATTGTCATAGATGTATATCGATAGTTCAGTGGGTAAAATGGACATACAGAGAAGTTCGACACCTCCTTTCTCTCTGCAAATCTCACAATTCCAAAGTTCCACCATAAAATGGGTGACTTCAAATGAAGCACCGAATTGACGTCAATTCGGGGATGTTGCCTTATTTGGTTCTGGCCTGTACTTTTGTCACACCCTGAAATTGACATACAGATCAGCCCACTGGTTCATTGGCCCAAGAGAACATTAATAGAGGTAGATAAATACACCAGTTTAGCTGTTTAGCCTACAGTCGGGTTTACTTCTACAAGAATTACAAAGCAAGCAGTTTCTCTGTGGAAAATGAGCCAGAACCACAGGCTGTAAATGCAGTGTTCCAGGCTGAACGGAGAAAGGGGAACATTTTCACAGTCTTCCCAAAGATCCAAATACTCGACAGGCATGAGTTATTTCTGTGTATCAGAAGATCCCCGCAAACAACTTTTAAAATTTTGGACAGCTCAAAGCAGGATTTCAGAAACCCAAATCTGGTCACCAGATTTGGGTGGGGGGTGCTTGGCCACTGACTGGACCGGACCAAGCATTCGAAAACAGAGCCATGAGCTCCCGGGCTGGTCTGGGAACCAGCCGGGTACGGAACGACCGAACCCGACCTGATTGTTTTTTTGGTATAAAAGTAGAACATGTCTGGTAAAAAGAGGATGTCTGGTCACCCTACCTTATCAACAATTCTTTCAGTGATGTTTCAGTCAGTGAGTGTTTGTTGCTACGATGCGTCTTTGCTTGGCAGCTTTGCTCGTTGTAAAGCTCATCTAAATATTCATGAGCATACCTTAAAAAGAAGAAAACCTTTTGTTTCATTCTGGGGCTCTTAATCAGGATTGCATTAGGGCTCATAGAACGGCAAGTATTCCATTTTCAGCCCAACCAATGTTACACACCCTATTCGGAGACCTTAAGGACCAGCACCAAATACCCTATATAATTATTCTATGACCCCTTCAATTTTCGACTAATTCCGGATGAAAGTAGAGGTAAAGTGGTGCATCTGCAGTTGAATGTATAATTTTATTTTATACATTTATTTATTTATTTTTTTTACAAAAACATTACTGTTAGGTTAATTAGCTTCTCTACATTGTCCTTAGGGGTGTTAATGGTTGTTTGTCCTGTTTGTCTCTGTGTTGCCTTGCTATGGACTGGCAACCTGCCCAGAGTCTATCCTGTTTCTCTTCCATTGACAGCAAGAGATCAGCACCAGCAGGGATAAGCATGGTGGAAAATGGATGGATGGATGATCTATAAGTGTTCATAAATAGGTATCATTAAAAAACAGCATAGTTACATGAAACTTAATTTACAATGAGAAATTGCCACATGCAAGGGTTTTGGATAAATCAATTCCAGAAAAAAATATTCCTGTACCATGAGTTACCAGCTGCAACAATTTCTACATGTGACATGAAGCTTACACAGTCTTATCTTGTTTCCATGCACATAATCGTCTTTTTTTCCCAAATAGGTGTAAGCCATGCAAACCCACAACTGTATTTTCTATACGAAAGTGAGTTATAGTGCTGGGTGAGCTTTTACTTTATATACAGCGGAAAGAAAAAAGACTTAAAACAAGTACCATGGCAAAAATGTTTCCATTTCAAGAGAAAACTTTGTGACTCTTAAGTCTAGGGAGGACTCTATTTAGCATACACCTGGGGTTCTGGTTAGAATAAAGGAGCAAGCCAAAATTGTAAGAAATTAAACCCAAAGTAAGCAACTCCTTACTGTATTCATAAAAAAGTTGCACATTGGCCTATAACACAATAGTTCACAATCAATTAACAATGTAACTAATATCTTCCAACCAAAACATTTTTTTTAAATCAATGCTTAAATGTATGTAACTACATCGTTTTAAAGTATTTACTTTACAGTTCTACTGTGCAGCTTCTTTAAAGCAATTTCAACGCAGTTACTGTGGATACACACCCACAAATGTGACATTTAAGAGTCTATCTTTTTCTCTTTCTATCTCCCAAACCCATGCATCCATATAACACTCTCCTACACAGTGAGCCATGCTGTGTGTTAAGCGGTGAAACCCAGATGGCGGCCACCTGGTGTGTGCTAGTGGGCTCCTGCAACAGCTTCGGACAGGATATGAACACACACACAGATGGTGACCCACTGAGAGTGAACGGGAGATGGACGTGCTGACTATTGATTTGCTCAGATCAATGATTCACAACCTGGTCATCTGACACTAGGGAACTTGCACCGACTGAGCTGGCACACTGTCTTGGCATATCACTGTATACGCAGGGTATCTTCAAATTTGTGAATATTTGGAAAGCTTTTTGAAAAATACTGAATTAAAAATGTTTTATGTCAGCCTTACTAATTCTTCCTAAAATCATTAATTCTCTGTGCTTTTCAGACCTCTAAAGAGAAACAAATTTAAACCATTACAGTTATGAAATATATGCAAAGCAAACATGTCAGAAGTGTGGAAGTATTTTCTGTCGCCAGTGAAGACTGTCCTAAAGCTACTTGCAATGTCTGCAACATGGCAATTTCAAGAGGAGGTAGCAGCAGAGCTACATTTAACACCACAAACTTGATTCATAATTTGAGGACAAAACATGAACAAAACATGTGTCTGAAGCATTTTGTAAAGCTGCAGAAGGAAAGGTTTCTAAAGCAAAGCAACAAACACTGGACGTTATGAGTAGAGGCAAATACTCCAACGAAAATAATAGAGCAAAGAAGATCACAGAAAGGTTGGTCGAATTAATTGCTCTTGACAACCAGCCCATCTCAGTAGTTGAGAATGTTGGACTTACTCATCTTCTGGACGCTTTGGACCCGCGCTGCGCTCTGCCATCGAGACACTACATTGCCAACACAGGCATACCACAGCTGTATAGCAAAGTGAAAGAAACGATACATAGTCAATTGAACTGGTTCGTTGTTGTTAGTTTCACTACGGATATTTGGAGCACGCACGGCGCACTGGGTTGATCCCGAAACATATGATTAAAGCGTGCCGTGACAGTGACAGACTCTTCAACGCTGTGTCCAACATAATGGATGAATAGAGAAACTGTCTGTCAGCTGACAGGGTTGAGAAGCTGGTGTTTCTTAACAAAAATCTTAAATTCACTAAGTGTTCAGGTTTGGTTATTTAGTTGTTTTTAGGGCTATGTACGTGTTTGTTCATGACTAAAGAATGGTCCTGGTGATTTTGTTTCAGTAATCATGCTACTTTTAAGTTGCAGTTCTAAAGTTTTGAATTCATTTGATTGAATTCTGTTTACTTACTTTTTAAGTTGGATTGAGATGTTTCAAATTCATTTACCCAATTGTGACTATTTGTCAATCTGTTAACACCACATTTAAGATGAGCAAGGGCATTTTAAATTTGCTCAGGGGTCAGTGCATTTTATTTTTATTGACTTTATGGCAGCCTATGTTAAGCACTTATAAGCTAAAAGTGGGTCTTGGATAGCACTTTCTATTTGATAATACTGTACCAAGTCAGTGTTTTTGTTTTTACTTTTGTCTAAAATAGTAAATTGAAGCTGACCTTTATTTCTGGGTAAGATTTTGATTACATCATTACATCTATTATAAAGTTGTTACTTGCTATTTGATTTTTATTAATTTCAATACTAAAGAGAAAATATCGGATCGGGACTTAAAACCTGATCGGATTTCAGGTTAAAGGATCGGATCACGATCATAGGCCTAAAATGCTGATCGGGACATCCTGTCATGTTGGGATTAAGGGACCTAACCCACATGCAGAACACACTCAGACACTGAGGAAAAGTTTAACTCTTTATTTGAAAACACAATGATTAATAAAGACTGATTTGGGGACTGGTCCAGGACTGGTCACGACAGGGTTCTCTGCAGAGAGGGACAGTTCAGTTAGCTGGGTTTCAGGTTTGGTTGTTTGAAGGATAATGCAGGTCTGTACCTGTTCAGTAGTTGACTGAGCGGTAGAGGGAGGGAACCAGGAGGGTCCAGAGGCAGATGGTGAGCAGAGGGCTTGGCAGCGGCAGGGCATGACTTCAGACTTCTCGGTGCTCAGATCAGAGGTTATCTCCAGTTCTCTTCTTGAGAGCGGGCAGGCAGGTTCAGACATCTCGATCATCCATTGATCTCTTGAGATCAGACAGGTAACGAAGAAAAGAAACTCTTCCAGAGTTTCAGGGTTCAGTTCAGGTCTTCCTTGGAAGCAGAGAGGACAAAACTGGTTAGGTTCAGGTTCAGGTATCAAGGGAGTCAGAGAATCAGACAGGTTGGTTGACTCAGGCTTGATAACCGTAACTGGCTTAACACTCTGGCACTGGAGTGTTGTCCTGCCGCTGCTTAAATGCTGGTCTCCTGATGAGCCAATGAAAAACATTAAAGGAACACTTTGTAATCAGAGTATAGCATCAAGTTAATTAAACTTCTGGGATATTGATTAAGTCAGGTAAGTAGCAGAGGGGGTTGTTAAACAGTTTCAGCTGCTTTGGTGTTAATGAAACTAACAACAGGTGTACTAGAGGGGCAACAATGAGACGACCATCAAAACAGGAATGGTTTTACAGGTGGAGGCCACTGACATTTTTTCCCCTCCTCATCTTTTCTTACTCTTTTTAACCAGTTTTGCATTTGGCTAGGGTCACTGTCACTTCTGTTAGCATGAGGTGCTCTCTGGATCCTACAGAGGTTACACAGGCAGTCCAACTCCTCCAGGATGGCACATAAACACATGCCATTGCCAGAAGGTTTGCTGTGATTCCCAGCATAATCTCAAGAGAATGGAGGAGATTCCAGGAGATGGAGAAGGTCTACAACCCATCAGCAGGACAGGTATCTGCTCCTTTGTGCAAGGAGGAGCAGGAGGAGCACTGCCAGAGCCGTACAAAATGACCTCCAGCAGGCCACTGGTGTGAATGTCTGACAAAAAACAATCAGAAACAGACTTCACGAGGGTGGCCTCAGGGCCCGATGTCCTCTAGTGGGCCCTGTGCTCACTGCCCGGCACTGTGTGCTGGATTGGCATTTGCCACAGAAAACCGCAATTGGCAAGTCCACCACTGGTGCCTTGTGCTTTTCGCAGATGAGAGCAGGTTCACCCTGAGCACATGTGACAGACGTGAAAGACTCTGGAGAAGCCGTGTAGAACGTTATGTTGCCTGTAACATCGTTCAGCATGACCGCTTTGGTGGTGGGTCAGTGATGGTCTGGGAAGGAATATCCATGTAGGGACGCACAGACCTATACAGGCTAGACAACGGCACCCTGACTGCCTTTAGGTATCGGGATAAAATCCTTGCACCCATTGTCAGACCCTATGCTGGTGCAGTGGGTCCTGGGTTCCTCCTGGTGAACGACAATGCACAGCCTCATGTGGCGAGAGTATGCAGGCAGTTCCTGGAGGATGAAGGAATTGATACCATTGACTGGCCACCACGTTCGCCTGACCTAAATCCAATAGAACATCTCTTGGGCATTATGTTTCGATACATCCGACGTCGTCAGGTTGCACCTCAGACTGTCCAGGAGCTCATACAAATTACCATTTTGAGTTGCTGCAATGAAATTTCAGTAAAATGGACTGGCCTGCAGCATAATTTTTTTACTGAATGGTTTTTTGCCCCATTGAGATCTAATGTGTTTTCAAAGTGTTCCTTAAATTTTTTTGAGCAGTGTGTATTTCTTTAATGACAGTCACTGATGGGCCTGATAGAGGAGGAGGGGAGATGGAGGGAAGTCATGGCTTAGTGGTTAGAGCATTGCCCTTGGGTGCCGGGTCCCACAGGCTGCCACTCTGGGTCCGTGAGGAAGGCCCTTAACCCCAAGCCAGCTCCCATGTCAGAGGATGAAGAGAGCACATCCAGCCAGTCACAGTCAGAGAAACAGGACTACACTGAAAAACAGGCCCATCTACAACATCTGTAAACAGGATAACCCGAGCCACTCTAACTATAAGCTTTATCAAAAAGGAAAGTTTTAAGCCTGCCCTTAAAAGTAGACAGGGCATCTGCCACACAAATCAAAACTGGTAGTTGGTTCCACAGGAGAGGAGCCTGATAACTAAAAGCCTCCCATTGTACTTTTAGAGATTGTAGGAACCACTAGTAAACCGCAGATTGAGCAGATTGAGAGCGAAGTGCTCTGTTAGGAACATATGGAACAATCATATCACTGATAGAAGATGGAGCTTAGCCATTTAAGGCTTTATGTGTGAGAAGGAGGATTTTAAATTCTGATGATTTAACAGGAAGCCAAAGAAGAGAAGCTAGGATAGGAGAGATACAGGTGCTGGTCATAAAATTAGAATATCATGAAAAAGTAGATTGATTTCAGTAATTCCATTTAAAAAGTGAAACTTGTATATTATATTCATACATTACATACAAACTCATATATTTCAGATGTTTATTTTGTTTAATTTTGATGATTACAAATGACAACAAATGAAAATCTCAAATTCATCATATCAGAAAATTAGAATATTACTGAAGACCAATAAAAACAAAGGATTTATAGAAATGTTGGCCAACTGAAAAGTATGAACATGAAAAGTATGAGCATGTACAGCACTCAGTATTTAGTTGGGCCTCCTTTGGCCTGTATTACTGCAGCAATGCGGCGTGGCATGGAGTCGATCAGTCTGTGGCACTGCTCAGGTGTTATGATAGCCCAGGTTGCTCTAATAGTGGCTTTTAGCTCTTCTGAATTGTTGGGTCTGGTGTATTGCATCTTCTTCTTCACAATACCCCATAGATTTTCTATGGGGTTAAGGTCAGGAGAGTTTGCTGGCCAATTAAGAACAGGGATACCATGGTCCTTCAACCAGGTACTGGTAGCTTTGGCACTGTGTGCAGGTGCCAAGTCCTGTTGGAAAATGAAATCTGCATCTCCAAAAAGTTGGTCAGCTGCAGGAAGCATGAAGTGCTCTAAAACTTCCTGGTATGTGGCTGCGTTGACCCTGGACCTCAGAAAACACAATGGACCAACACCAGCAGATGACATGGCACCCCAAACCATCACTGACTGTGGAAACTTTACACTGGACTTCAAGCAACGTGGATGAAGTGCCTCTCTTCTTTTCCTCCAGACTCTGGGACTTTGATTTCCAAAGGAAATGCAAAATTTACTTTCATCAGAGAACATGACTTTGGACCACTCACCAGCAGTCCAGTCCTGTTTCTCTTTAGCCCAGGCAAGACGCTTCTGACGCTGTCTGTGGTTCAAGAGTGGCTTGACACAAGGAATGCGACAGCAGAAACCCATGTCTTTCATACGTCTGTGTGTGGTGGTTCTTGAAGCACTCACTCCAGCTGCAGTCCACTCTTTGTGAATCTCCCCCACATTTTTGAATGGGTTTTGTTTCACAATCCTCTCCAGGGTGCGGTTATCTCTCTTGCTTGTACACTTTTTTCGACCACATCTTTTCCTTCCCTTCGCCTCTCTATTAATGTGCTTGGACACTGAGCTCTGTGAACAGCCAGCCTCTTTAGCGATGACCTTTTGTGTCTTGCCCTCCTTGTGCAAGGTGTCGATGGTCGTCTTTTGGACAACTGTCAAGTCAGCAGTCTTCCCCATGATTGTGTAGCCTATAGAACTAGACTGAAAGACCATTTAAAGGCTTTTGCAGGTGGTTTGAGTTAATTAGCTGATTAGAGTGTGGCACCAGGGGCCATCAATTTTGAACCTTTTCACAATATTCTAATTTTCTGATATGATGAATTTGAGATTTTCATTTGTTGTCATTTGTAATCATCAAAATTAAACAAAATAAACATCTGAAATATATGAGTTTGTATGTAATGTATGAATATAATATACAAGTTTCACTTTTTAAATGGAATTACTGAAATCAATCTACTTTTTCATGATATTCTAATTTTATGACCAGCACCTGTATGAGCTGGATCCTTTGAAGTCCGTGAAAATAAGAAGACCAGAAGAGTGTTAGCAGTGAATTCAAACAGGTCTAGCGCTCCACTATATGCTGTCGCTTATCAGCAGAGACAGTTGACACACAAAGCAGGAAAAGAATGAATACCAAACTTTTCAAAACTGTTTCATGAATTTTTTTTTATTACTATTTTTTTTTATTATTATTATTTGGAAGTGAAGAAATGCTGTTTCTCAATTCTCAAGTATGTGATTAAGGATTCGTATCCTCACCAAGTAAAGTGTGGACTCTGGGATAATGGGAGCACGCAGCAAAACTATGGGTCAATTGGAACAGAAGTGTACTCATGACCTCACCACACACTCGACACTCTGGAGCTGCATTTCACCTCCTGTTATTAATAGTTTCTAGATAATAATAAATTCTCCCTTTTTTTCATTTATTGGGGAACAATAGTTAACAAAGTCAGATAATCACAAATCAAATTAACCATTTGCCCAATTAAAACAAAAAAAATACCATCAGAGCCAGCGGACCTTCACACACGGCTATGCCGAGAGAGGGATGCTGCAGACCGGCTAGGATTAGCCTGGCTGCCATTACCCTCGAAGGTGGTTGCTGCGGTCCTCTCAACTTCGGAATTTTTTTCTTTAATTAAGCATTAAATCAGTAAACGGGCCACATAGTGGCGCTTAAAAGTATAATGTTCTCGCCTCAAATGATCTGAAAACATACTTTCGTTGAACAATGGCAAGAGAAAAGGGAAGTTTTAACTTAATACTGTAAGCTCTGTGAACGCTCCATTGGAAGCTACTGTTGCCGCAGTGCATGCTGAGACAGCTGTCAATCTCAAGTCTGCTCTGATGCATACTTGGTAAAGAGGGAGGGGCGAGAACAACATCCGGGGACTTTGTCTGTTCTCGATCTGCAGCTCTTGTAAATCGGAGAAGTATTAGAGAACACACAAGTACACATATTGAGAAACAGCTAAAGACAATGCTCTTGAGAATACAGAGGGGAATAAAGGTGACAACCACCGGGAGCATGAACAAATAAAAGCAAATGTAATGATATACACCTTAGTTAGTTAAATAACATGCTGATGTCACTTTGCATATTTCTGATGTTGCTGCTACTTTTAAATAGCCATTACTGTAAAAAGCTGTATATTGGTTATTTATTTTCCAGGTGCACAGTTTTTATATTGTTAAAACACACTACAGTACAGTGTTTTGTTGTTTATCTTTAAATCTTCACTAATATGTTATTCTTCTAAATTTTTCTAAGGTCCACATTTGTGTGACCATTTTTTTCTATAATCTTTTTGCTGCTGTAATACCGCAATTTCCCCACTGTGAGACAATAAAGGGATTTTGTATTCTATTCTATAAAAGGGGTAGGAAGATATAAGTAAATCTAAGCAATGTATGTATGAAAAATATTATATTATATTCAACATAATTAAATACTTAGTTAAGCAAATTGTGCAAGATACCAATTAAAAAATATAAATAGACCCCACACTGCAACTATATTAGAATCTGTCCTTAAATTACAGCCAAACCCATTTACACAGTAAGAAATGAAAAACTTAGACAAATCAATCATTACCTGCCACATATCTGAAACAATAACCATTTAAAACAACTATTTTCAATAATTTCAGACGGAACTATTCACATACTTTTATTATATTAAACTGAACTTCCAATATTCACCACTGTTCAGCGCCAAGTACCTTTTTTCTCTGATGAGCAGAGAAAAAAGGGAGCAGCCGGCTTGCTTGCATGAATCCTAAGATTCTTTAATTTATTATCTGAAATCAGTTTAATCCCATCCAACTGAAGTGACTGACTAATCAGCTTATTTTTCAAAAACTCTGGTCCAAAGACTATGACTTCTGTTTGTCTGCATTCAGGAGCAGAAAGTTAAGAGTCATCCAGGTTTTTATTTCTTCAAGATATGCCTGTAATCTACGTAACGGGTTAGCTTCATCTGGATTAATAGACAGATATAGCTGAGTATCATCGGCATAACAGTGGAAATTAATCCCATGCTGCCTAATAATTCTACCAATGTGGAGCATGTATGTAGTACAGAGAATTGGTCCTAGCACTGATCCCTGTGGTACTCCACAGGTAACCCTTGAGCATGAGGAAGATTTGTCATTAACATGAACAAATTGAAATCAATCAGATAAGATTTTATTCAAGTCTTTCTAAAATAATATTATGATTAACTGTATCAAATGCAGCAGTAATATCTAACAGGACGAGTACAGATACAAGTCCATTATCTGAGGCCATGAGAATATTATACTGACTTTCAGCAGAGCTTTTTCAGTCCAATGAAGAGCTCTAAAGCCGGACTAAAACTCTTGAAAAAGTTCATTATGGTGCAAGTGGTTGCACACTTGTTTGGCAACTAGTTTCTCAAGATTTTTAGATAGGAATGGAAGATTGGATATTGGTCTACAATTGACCAAGTCTACTGGGTCAATACAGCAACCTTAAAAGCCTTTGGTACATATCCCTGTAACAGGGATAGATTAATCACATCTAAAATGTAGCAAGAGATCAAAGGGAATACTTCCTTAAATAATCTTGTTGGGACTGGATCTAACATACAAGTTGAGGGCTTAGATGAAGACAACAGTTTTACTAACTCTTAAAGTTCAACTCGATCAAACCAGTCTAAATCGAGTTCAGATTCTTTTTTTTTTCTTCTTTTTTTTATTACAGTGTCCTTTCTGGCAATGTGGCAATAAGAAAAATTGTCTTGATGCCAAACAGAGCCCAACAGATTTTACTTTCACAAGTGGAGCAGTAGGGCTATTGCCATAGTGTTCCGCTTGTTTCATGCATATAAATTGCTTTATCACAATTATGCAGGGAGTTTTACAGATTATATGGATACTGCAATGTAAGTAGAGCAGAAGAGGAAAAACAGAAAAAAAAGGAGAAAAGATGAGATGTAAAAAGGAAAGCACAACCAACAGACATGGTACGAGACATACAATAAAGTAACACCTACCGTATTTTCACGACTATAAGGCGCACTTAAACGTCTTTTTTTCCCCTCAAAATGTGCGGTGCGCCCTTTGGTGCGGTGCGCCTTATGTGTGTTGTAACTGCGACTTTTGAGACCACCTCATTGAGGAGATGATGAAAGAGTGGCTGAATGTAAGGAGACCAGGTGTTTTTTTTCCACTCATCACCATCGCTGTTAATATGTAACTCCATGCATGCCCATCTCACAGCTGATGTGAAAAACATGGGGAAACAAATTAACGCTGTGCTCACTGTTCAACCGCTCGACATCGGTGTGAACCGGACCCAGCAGGTGCAGCAGAAGCAGCGAGTTTACATGCAAAGTCAATGGTTGATGCGCGTATAGGTGCAGCAAAAGGTCCCGCAGCGCGTTTTTGAGCAGCAGCGCAGCGCGTCGCGCTGCTGCTCGAGATGGAAAAATTGAAGTTTTGCTGCTGGACGCGCCGCATCAACCAATCAGAGAAGCTGATCTGGGAGCTGACAGCGAGACAGACACAGCGCTCTGATGACATATGAACGCAAATGAAAAAGGCTGGATGATGAGGAGATGATGAAAGCGTGGCTGTATGTGAGGAGACCAGGTGCTTTTTTCCACGCATCACCATCGCTGCATGCCCATCTCACAGCCGATGTGAAAAAAAAGGTGAATCAAATGAACGCTGTGCTCGCCGTTATCCCGGGGGGTCTGACAAAGGAACTTCAACCGCTCGACATCGGTGTGAAGCGGCCGTTCAAAGTAAGGCTGCGAGCGGCGTGGGAGCGATGGATGACAGACGGAGACCACAGTTTCAGGATAAGTGGAAGGCAGCGCCGGGCAAGTTACGCCACAGTTTGCGGATGGATTGTAGATGCTTGGACTAACGTGTCTGCTGGCTCTGTTGTTCAAGCTTTCGCAAAAGCCGGCATTATTTCTGAGGAGCCGCGCTGCACGGAAAGTGACTCTGACAGCGAAGAAGGGGAAATTGGCATGTCTGATTTAGCGCAGCTGTTTAATTCAGAAACAGAGGATGATGACTTTGATGGGTTTGATTAATACTTTGTAATAAATACATGAATAAAGCACAATCATACTCAGTTTTGCTCCCGCTCTATTTTTCTACCTGAAAACTTAATTCAACAGCAGCCTCTGGGCCGGGTCTTATACCGCGGTGGCTGGCAGGTGTTTTTTCATCTAAATAATCTAAATCTTGCAGCTATATTTGCCGTGATCAGTGGGAATAAAGTAGTTTTAATATGTTTTTAAGTGAGAAAGGCCACCTGAAAAGTTAATAATTGCAGTCAGTTCATCCAGATTATTATCGTGCCTATACTATTTCTGTCGGAGGCGCTCAGACCCCCACATACCAGCGGTCCACCGACAGTAGAAATCCCTTTAACAGCAGCCTCACCGCGCCGGCTGGCAGGTGTTTTTCATCTAAACAATTTAAACTGCAGGCACCAGGATACCGGCAATAAAAGCGAACATATTCCGTCGGCAGGTTTCAGGATTTTAAGTTAATTTAGGAGTGACCACAGCGCTGTGTCATCTGCGATGTGTCTGTCTCATGGCCAGCTCCCAGGTTTGATTAATACTTTGTAATAAATACACGAATAAAGCACAATCATACTCAGTTTTGCCCCCGCTGTATTTTTAAATACGCAGTAGAGGTATTTAAAGGTAGTAGAGGACATGTACCTGTATATAAAAAACGCGCCCTATAGTCTGGTGCGCCTTATGTGTGTGTTAAATACAGAAATGGCACACATAACTGAGACTGCGCCTTTTAGTATGGTGCGCCTTATGGTCGTGAAAATACGGTAGATAATATCGCTGAAGTAGTATTATTTAATCTGACATGTACTCTGTGTTACCTGAAGATAAGAATATGGGAGTTCAGTCTCTATGGGTACCCCAGCTGCTGCCTCGCCTTCCAAAAATAATCCAATCATAGTTAGAGGAGTGCTAATGATCTTACTTTAAATAAGATCAATCTTATTGATATAAAATATCATAAAATAATTACTGTTAAGAGCAGGTGGGGTAGATAGTTTAACAGAGCTAGGGCTCTGGGTGAGTTTTGCAACTGTATCAAAATTCTAGGATTATTCTTATTTTCCTCTATTAATGAAGAGAAATATCCTGCTCTTGCTTTACAAAGGTTCCTCTTATACAGCAGTAAACTTTTTTTCTAGAGTAGATAGGATTCACGTTGGCCTGTGGAGCATGATTTTCTCTCCAGTTTCCTAGCATTTTGCTTCTGATTGCGCAGCTCTGCATTAAACTAGGGAGCTAGATTTCTTTTTCAAAGGGACTACAATCTCTAAGGCAGTACGCAGAGAACTAGCAACCCCATTAACAAAATCATCAACCTGTTCAGCAACACAGAGAAGAAAGAAAGTGAAACAGATTCTTTAAAATGTATGACTGCACCATCTGATAATGATCTGCTAAAGTGAAACCTTCTTTTGGAGGAGGAGAACTCTGTTAAAGTAATCATTCTCTCAGCCCCAATGGTATGGTTATAGAGTGTTTTTTAAGCGTGAGGCGACAAATTTTTTTTAAGGAAGACTGGAGAGACTGAGAGACTGGAGTGTACCCTCTTTATCTTGTTTCTTGAGAAAATTCTGTTTTTCTATCGGTTGGTTTTATATTGGTATAAAGATTTAAAACTAATTATCCCTTTCCTTTTACTTCAAAGTACCATGATCTAGAATCAGAATGAAATAGCCTAATCTAAAGTAAAATAATAAAAACTAAAAAACTAAAGACACTTTGGCATTTACTAGTGAATACCCAGTAGTATTTAACCGAGTAAAGATATCCCAAAGCATATGTGGTATTTTTCCAGGTTTTCAGGTTTCACAGTTTCATTCACTCTATTTATCAGAAACCCACTTTCACATTCAGATTTGTAAAATTGTGACTTGTTGTTGAATACATTTCTATTCAGAGACAACTAAAGCGGCTTCTAGCTGTTTTTCAGGTTTACTTTGGTTATAAATTTGTATTATGTCCATTATAGTTTGTTCACTTGTTTTCAAAGAATAAAAATGGGAAAAGGCCGATCAGTACACACAAGTTTTCTTTCAAAGATGCTTGAATAGGACATGTTAAATAATTAATTTAAAATCAAGCCAATTTGTGTTAAATACAGGTGCTGGTCATAAAATTAGAATATCATGAAAAAGTAGATTGATTTCAGTAATTCCATTTAAAAAGTGAAACTTGTATATTATATTCATACATTACATACAAACTCATATATTTCAGATGTTTATTTTGTTTAATTTTGATGATTACAAATGACAACAAATGAAAATCTCAAATTCATCATATCAGAAAATTAGAATATTACTGAAGACCAATAAAAACAAAGGATTTATAGAAATGTTGGCCAACTGAAAAGTATGAACATGAAAAGTATGAGCATGTACAGCACTCAGTATTTAGTTGGGCCTCCTTTGGCCTGTATTACTGCAGCAATGCGGCGTGGCATGGAGTCGATCAGTCTGTGGCACTGCTCAGGTGTTATGATAGCCCAGGTTGCTCTAATAGTGGCTTTTAGCTCTTCTGAATTGTTGGGTCTGGTGTATTGCATCTTCTTCTTCACAATACCCCATAGATTTTCTATGGGGTTAAGGTCAGGAGAGTTTGCTGGCCAATTAAGAACAGGGATACCATGGTCCTTCAACCAGGTACTGGTAGCTTTGGCACTGTGTGCAGGTGCCAAGTCCTGTTGGCAAATGAAATCTGCATCTCCAAAAGGTGGTCAGCTGCAGGAAGCATGAAGTGCTCTAAAACTTCCTGGTATGTGGCTGCGTTGACCCTGGACCTCAGAAAACACAATGGACCAACACCAGCAGATGACATGGCACCCCAAACCATCACTGACTGTGGAAACTTTACACTGGACTTCAAGCAACGTGGATGAAGTGCCTCTCTTCTTTTCCTCCAGACTCTGGGACCTTGATTTCCAAAGGAAATGCAAAATTTACTTTCATCAGAGAACATGACTTTGGACCACTCACCAGCAGTCCAGTCCTGTTTCTCTTTAGCCCAGGCAAGACGCTTCTGACGCTGTCTGTGGTTCAAGAGTGGCTTGACACAAGGAATGCGACAGCAGAAACCCATGTCTTTCATACGTCTGTGTGTGGTGGTTCTTGAAGCACTCACTCAAGCTGCAGTCCACTCTTTGTGAATCTCCCCCACATTTTTGAATGGGTTTTGTTTCACAATCCTCTCCAGGGTGCGGTTATCTCTCTTGCTTGTACACTTTTTTCGACCACATCTTTTCCTTCCCTTCGCCTCTCTATTAATGTGCTTGGACACTGAGCTCTGTGAACAGCCAGCCTCTTTAGCGATGACCTTTTGTGTCTTGCCCTCCTTGTGCAAGGTGTCGATGGTCGTCTTTTGGACAACTGTCAAGTCAGCAGTCTTCCCCATGATTGTGTAGCCTATAGAACTAGACTGAAAGACCATTTAAAGGCTTTTGCAGGTGGTTTGAGTTAATTAGCTGATTAGAGTGTGGCACCAGGGGCCATCAATTTTGAACCTTTTCACAATATTCTAATTTTCTGATATGATGAATTTGAGATTTTCATTTGTTGTCATTTGTAATCATCAAAATTAAACAAAATAAACATCTGAAATATATGAGTTTGTATGTAATGTATGAATATAATATACAAGTTTCACTTTTTAAATGGAATTACTGAAATCAATCCACTTTTTCATGATATTCTAATTTTATGACCAGCACCTGTATGTCTGTTTTTTCTTGTTCATCTTTCATTCCCACACCTTACATTACCTTCAATGCTTTAAAAGCATGTTCAGCCTTTTAGGAGTTTATTATTAATGTTCTCATAAAATGTGCTTTTCAGATGTCAGCGTTAATCAGAAGACTTTCATTCCTCTTTTTAGAGGGTGAACAACATACTGCACTTCATTGTCAGGTGTTAAATTGCTTTATCTCAGCGTCTGTTAACCACCTCCACAGTAGACCTGTTGTCAGAGCTACTGCTGGTGTTCCTCATTATTCATAAAGGTCATTGGAGAATCCAAAGTAAAGCTAAGGGTAGGAAGACAGCAGTGCTTATAGAGGTAATGTCAGACTCCAATGTCTTCTCTCTTTTAATCAGAGAGAAACTTGTCTCTTCATTTTAATGAGTCAAAACAATATATAAAAAAGTTATGATGGGGTAACCCAGTTTGTGTAATCCTAGAGTGCAAGTTTGAAATCTGCAACTTCTACAGTAAATTTGTACAGGTGCTGGTCATAAAATTAGAATATCATGAAAAAGTGGATTGATTTCAGTAATTCCATTTAAAAAGTGAAACTTGTATATTATATTCATACATTACATACAAACTCATATATTTCAGATGTTTATTTTGTTTAATTTTGATGATTACAAATGACAACAAATGAAAATCTCAAATTCATCATATCAGAAAATTAGAATATTGTGAAAAGGTTCAAAATTGATGGCCCCTGGTGCCACACTCTAATCAGCTAATTAACTCAAACCACCTGCAAAAGCCTTTAAATGGTCTTTCAGTCTAGTTCTATAGGCTACACAATCATGGGGAAGACTGCTGACTTGACAGTTGTCCAAAAGACGACCATCGACACCTTGCACAAGGAGGGCAAGACACAAAAGGTCATCGCTAAAGAGGCTGGCTGTTCACAGAGCTCAGTGTCCAAGCACATTAATAGAGAGGCGAAGGGAAGGAAAAGATGTGGTCGAAAAAAGTGTACAAGCAAGAGAGATAACCGCACCCTGGAGAGGATTGTGAAACAAAACCCATTCAAAAATGTGGGGGAGATTCACAAAGAGTGGACTGCAGCTTGAGTGAGTGCTTCAAGAACCACCACACACAGACGTATGAAAGACATGGGTTTCTGCTGTCGCATTCCTTGTGTCAAGCCACTCTTGAACCACAGACAGCGTCAGAAGCGTCTTGCCTGGGCTAAAGAGAAACAGGACTGGACTGCTGGTGAGTGGTCCAAAGTCATGTTCTCTGATGAAAGTAAATTTTGCATTTCCTTTGGAAATCAAGGTCCCAGAGTCTGGAGGAAAAGAAGAGAGGCACTTCATCCACGTTGCTTGAAGTCCAGTGTAAAGTTTCCACAGTCAGTGATGGTTTGGGGTGCCATGTCATCTGCTGGTGTTGGTCCATTGTGTTTTCTGAGGTCCAGGGTCAACGCAGCCACATACCAGGAAGTTTTAGAGCACTTCATGCTTCCTGCAGCTGACCACCTTTTGGAGATGCAGATTTCATTTGCCAACAGGACTTGGCACCTGCACACAGTGCCAAAGCTACCAGTACCTGGTTGAAGGACCATGGTATCCCTGTTCTTAATTGGCCAGCAAACTCTCCTGACCTTAACCCCATAGAAAATCTATGGGGTATTGTGAAGAAGAAGATGCAATACACCAGACCCAACAATTCAGAAGAGCTAAAAGCCACTATTAGAGCAACCTGGGCTATCATAACACCTGAGCAGTGCCACAGACTGATCGACTCCATGCCACGCCGCATTGCTGCAGTAATACAGGCCAAAGGAGGCCCAACTAAATACTGAGTGCTGTACATGCTCATACTTTTCATGTTCATACTTTTCAGTTGGCCAACATTTCTATAAATCCTTTGTTTTTATTGGTCTTCAGTAATATTCTAATTTTCTGATATGATGAATTTGAGATTTTCATTTGTTGTCATTTGTAATCATCAAAATTAAACAAAATAAACATCTGAAATATATGAGTTTGTATGTAATGTATGAATATAATATACAAGTTTCACTTTTTAAATGGAATTACTGAAATCAATCTACTTTTTCATGATATTCTAATTTTATGACCAGCACCTGTAAAAGGTCAAAGCCAAATGGTTGGTGAATGTTCGAGAAAGTAGAATGTCCTCAAATGGGTTAATGTGTTGTGTTGGCTGACATTTTTATTTGAAACATTAAAGGTTTTCTAAAATGACCAAGTTGCGTTGGTCCAAGGCTGCTTTATATAATAAGACATTATAAACAATTAATAGCACAAAAATAATTATCTTTAATAAAAAAAACATGTAATATAAAAACAAAAACGAACCTGCGCAATTTTGCAATAGTGTGGTTGTGGCTGTTGGTTAGCTGTTGTTAGCTGCTAAGCTATGGTTATTTTGAAAACAGAAGCCTCTCATCCTCACATCAACACTTGGTTCCATATACATTTCAATGCTGTCAAATCAAATGTATTGTGTTCATTTGTAATTCTTCATAGGTGGATTAAAAGAACGTTTATTTAAATGTTACCAAACACAGTTTATGGAAATATATGCTGTTAACATCATCTGGGCAGCTGATCTAATGGACATTATTTGCAGTGCTTCGCAAAATAATAACATTTTATGGAACTTGGCACTTTATAAGACAGTTCAAGTTGTATCATCAGTCCTGCTCTCTATGTCAGATGTTCAGTTATTCCTCTTCCTCCTATAGTATGTATAATGGTATGTGTAAAAAGTTTGTATTTTTTTTTTAGCTTTGGAGGCGAGTGTGTCAGAGTTAGAATCCAGATTTCAGGCTGTTGAACATCCAGGAGTTAAAGTAGGCCCCCCACATAATTGTCCACCAAAAAGACCAGAGCAGTCAGCCGATTGGGTAACGGTACGCAGGAAGTAGTCGTGGATCTCATCCCACTGGTCACCACCAAACCGTCCACATTTCAAACTGATTTTCACAGCTCAGTGACACACCCACCGAAAAGCCCAGTCTGGTAATTGGCAGGTCCATAGTCCGTAGCATGGCATTAGAGACACCAGGGACAATAGTCAAATGCATGTCAAAAACTTTGCTGAAAGTGTAGCAGGCTTTGCAAGAGTTTTTTTTAGTTAGAAAGTATTTTACACAATGTGTCAGTTAAAGTAAACAACTGTCTAAGTAGGTCAAACAAAGTTTTCCAGACACCACCATATTAGGGTCTTTCAAGAACTTAAGGGAAGCCTACATGTATTTAGTTTGTATGTTTGTACCTAATCAAATTTGCTAGACTCAAAAAAGCATATTTCTAATCAGGCTCTTGGCTCTCACTGGTGACTACAAGCCAAAATGACAGACTGGCAAGATGCTCCTGGGGTTGAAGGGCAGCTTGTGACCACAGGAAGACCCTGACTTGATTTCTTTATCAGCAGGTGCCAAGGTCCTATGACACTTGGACACTGGCCAGTTTGCACACATCATAAAACATGGAGGGTGCTTTGCAAAGCCATTAACATAAGCATCCACACATTTGATCCCTTTAAAGAGAGGCAGGAGTTTCCATGTTTAAATTAAATCCTAAGGGAATCCCAGAGGATCCCATATGATGAACTTGCTGTACCTTTAACCTATTTGTTATTGTCTTTTTTAATATCTTCTTTGCCATCCTACTTAATTAATGGTCAAACTTGTCAAACTTAAGCTCCCTGTTTTGTTGACTGCATATTCTCCTAATCAAATTACCAGCTGGTCTAGGCTGGGGATCCAAACCCTATGTCTGTATACCATGCTGCGGCATATTAAATTTGAAAATGTTAATCATTTTCACTTGTTCCTTTTTGAGCCCTTGGTTGTTAATGCTTGTGGTTAACAGCTTAAAAATCACAGGCATGTTTATTGTAAATGATTATTTGTTTTTGTTTTTTTGCTTGAATAAACATACATGTCAATTGCTGCTATTCTTACTAAAATTTAGCTAAAATAATAAAATTCCCATTGCTAGATTTAAAATATAACAATATCTTTATTTTTGAATTGTGTATGCCATTTTAATGAAGGTGACAATTAGAAATAGGGTGAGTCACTGTTTAAAATAATTGTCTACTCTGTAATAAAATGACCTTTGCTATGGATTTTTAGGTTAAAGTCATTGATTTATTAAAACAATTTCCACTTAATTGCACCTATTTGTACAAGCTATAAGAGGGCCATACACTGGCAAAAGATGTCTTTTGACACACAGAGTTGACTTATTTGTGATAACTGTTAGTGTTAAATAATGGAGCAACTGTTTTTAAAGGTAATACGGACTAAATTTATGTGATCTACTAGCCCAGTTCTTTGAGAGGTGTTCCTGAGGGAAGTTTAGAACAATGGTGCATGTACCAAAATCTCAATGGAGAAAAAAAAACTAAATTCAAGGTGGGTATTTGTCATTGTCATCTCTGAAGAAGCGCCAGATCATAGGGATTTATCTTTGCTACCACAGAGTGCAGTGGTTATAGTTCCTGTACATTTATCTAAAAGGTGCAACCTACAACAGTCTATTTCAGCAGACCAGTTCTCCTATAAGTAAACCCCTCCGGTGAATAATAAAGGGGAGCACAAACTTAGAATAGTGTAATACTTTTTCACTAGCTCCTAGTGTATTTTAAAAAGCTTGAATTAACTTGCTCATAGGCAATATCTTGTAAATTGACAAGCCCTGCTTTTTGCAGTTAATTTTCTTTTGTGGTATAAATACATTTTTATTTTCTTAATTGTTTGAAACAGGCTAAAAACACTGCATCACTGTCATATCACTACCACTTCTGCAATTTTTATTCTTAGTGAGACAACATTTTTTGAATGGTTTATCTACAGTATGACTAAATATGTAATTCCCAGCAGGTCTTTATGAATAAGTAATGTGATCCAGTTTAAATGTAAGTAGAAGGGGCCAAAGAAGAGTTGGTCAAGTTATCCATGGGATCTCTCTTAGCTGTCTTGGAATTAGTTTCTTGTGCAGAGGAGACAAAGAAAAGATGCATGGGAAAAAGTGCAGAGATCTAATAAAGTCAATAAGCAGAGTAAAACTGCCAGACATATAACAAGCTTAATTCTGAGTGGACTCCCTGTAGTACAGTATGTCTTAATACCTCATGTTTTGGGGAAAAAAACAGTTATATTGTAGAAAATTTCATTTGCATTCCACAGAAAAAACATGCGAGATCACCACAGCAGTTTTATATATAGCTCTACAAGTGTCTTACTTTTGTTTTCATGTAATTGCTAATTTCTGGGCTGTTTACCTGAGTTGTACTCTGCATTGTCAATCATATTGACAAAATATGAAATAAGAAATGCTCTTAAGAGGTTTGAAAGTGTCCTTTAATGATTTGCTTTTTAATTTAGCCACTGAGAGACTTTTAAATCATTGATCCTTTGTCATCCTCCCTTAGTTCCAGCGTAGACCAGCCACTGCATCTCCCCAGCTCTGCTGCACTCTGCCCAGCTGACTGCTCTCATGTATCACAGTCAGCCTAATGCTGGGTTTACACCATACGTGCATTCAGCAGCAGACACAGCCAGTTTACATGCAATGTCTGTCATGATCTGCTGTGGTAGCTGGTCTTAATTACTCATGCTTTACTCTTTCCAGCTCCTAATTATCATTCATCTCATCCATCTACCAGCTTGCCTTATATTGGGCTCAGTTCCAGCTATCGCGGCCAGATCATTAAATGTTGTTTTCTGTTCAGTCTGTTCAATTCTGTTTATTCTAAGGTTCATGTCCTGGATCCTGGCGGCCTCTTCCACTGAGCCTGCCCGTCTGCACCTGATCCTGTCTGCTCCTGTGTGTGACCGCCTGGTCACGATTCTGGATTCTGGACTCTGCCTGGGAGCCCTATGAAGCCTTGAAGCATGGATCCTGCCTGTTCTGTCTGTTCCTGTCTCTTCTGAATACCTGGCCAGGAACGGCTTCCTTCAAGTCCTCTGGGACTGCTGCACCGGGTCTACTGTGAGTGACGCATCGTCTGCCTTCAGTCCAGTGGCTGGATTGCACCATTTTCCAGGGAGATGGACTGGACTGTTGAACCAGGTGACTCACTGTGATCATCATCTTCTGTCAGATGATCGTGGTCACTTACCTGTGTTTCTCCCACCAGAGTGTCTGAGATTGGGCGGTGCCCCAACCCCCCTCCTGCAGAATCCGAGAGTTGCAGATCCTAGCAGCTCCACTTTAGTTTCAGTTTGTTTATGTTTTTATAGTAATAAATGTTTTTGAACTTTCCTACTGACTGTCTCACATTGAATACTGGGTCCATCTGTCCCATTTTATGACAATGTCTATACAGTGGATAAAGTATAACCTTGCTCAAATGAAAAATAATGATGTCCAGATATCACATCTAAAATATGTGAATTCACAGAAGCTTAATTCAATCACTTGTTGTGACCTGATTATTTTATGTTGATGTAAACCATAATACTGCACTTGACCTAACTTTAAATCTTTGCCTTGTTCGAAATAATTCTGAACATTTCAATTGATGAACTAAAGGAATATATTGAAATTGAACCAACCTAATGTACTTACTTTTAACTGAATTAACATTGTCTAATTAACATTGACAGTCATTAGTTTGAATAAAAAGCTACATGTAGTTGAAGTGCATCTGGGAGCATCAAGGAATCCTGCAGTGCATTTGTGCAGCTGGAGCAGTGTCTCATGAGCATTTAAGCATCTCAGGCACACACATATGCAGTGCTTCACAAGCAGCTGACACCTGAGTTGTACAATCTGAACTTTGGCCACTTCTTAATCTAAAACAACCAATCAGAGGGGTGGGGGGGAGCTGTCATATGTGGAAGCACTTTATATACTGTACATATCCCATGCACCTTTGTCTTCCTTTGACACATTCTTCTTCTCCGTTGACTACATGACCTGATGTAACGAGTACATTTCTCCACTGTGAGATCAATAAAGTCAATCAGTCATTCAATGAAGAGGCTCTGCTAATGTGCTGGTGTCCTCTCAGGATATGGGAACCGATGCAGGGTGGTAGGTTGGTCAAAATGGGCTCAGGTGAGACAAAAATATTGGAGATGAGTAAAATGCTTCTTTATGCTCAAATTGCATTTGGTTTGAGCATAACCCTTCAATCTACCCCTGTTGGATCTCTGAGCTAGTCACAGCCATCCTCTGCCTCTTCCGCCATCTATATTTCTCTGCCCTGGTTCTGTGATCTACAGCTGTCGCCATTTGATTACCGCTGTTAGCATTCAGAGATAGCCCAGGTCAGCTTAAGAGTCTTATCCTGCTGTGGCACTCTCTGCACAGCAGATTTCTCCAATCTGCTGCTATATTCCTTTTATATTCCATTATTGGCTGGGGGTTCTTGCCATAATCTGCTGTTGCTCTAAAACGCCAGCTAACTTAAACTCTTTTGTCCATGCAATCCATCTGAATTTGGATATTTTTTGTTCCTGCTCAGACAGAAGTACAGCTGAATGCAACTATCATACACAGCTTCTAGACGAGGTTTTGGTATTCTCCATACTGGTTCTGTATTGGGTGATTCTGGTGAATCCAGGGATATTGGTGGCTTAAAATAAAGCGCTGCATGTTGGGATCTGGAGAAGTTCGAGGAGTATGAGCGCTCCCTCCCGTCGACGTCTTCTGGACCGCCAAGAGGCGGTCGTTGAGAGGGGGGTACTGTTGGGATCTGGAGAAGTTCCACCTTTCTCCAGCAGAGTTCGCTGTGGATCCTCCTGAGCTGAGCCTTCGACACACCTGAGGCGCATCTCATCATCAGGAGGATCCTCCAGTATATAACCAGTCTTCAGACCTTGCCTCAACGCCGCAGTGTTTATCCAGTTTGGTTAGCACCTGAGCCTCACTTCCTCTGTGAAATCGTTGTTGCTTCTCATTCTCCTAGTTGGGTTCTAATCCTCATTTGTCTCTGCTTACAGGAAACCTGTTTTGCCTTGTAAGCTCTGGATGAGCTTAACCTGCCGAGCCTGCCCTCTGAGCCAAACCTGAAGACTCTCCTCTGGATTCCCATGCTGCTCTGGGCTAAGAGCTGGAAAATCAAAGTCAAGGTCTGTCCTAACGCTAGATGCAAGACGCTGAAGCTGATACTGAACTCTGCTGAATCAAACAGTCTCTGGACCCAACAGTTCCTCTCTCAAAGCCAAACCCGGACTCCTCAAGGTAGAAATCAGAAGATTACAATTCCATATTCATCAGCTCCTTGGCTAACTGAACTATCATTCCTACAGACTCCAGTGAACCTGCCCCCCCAGGCTTGATCCAGTTCCAGTCTTTATTCCATGTGCTTGTGCTCAATAAACTCATTTAAACCTTTTCTCTGTTTCCGAGGTGTTCTGCATATTGGGCCTCTATGAACCCATCATGACACTGCAACTTGCTCCATAAAATCCAAGTCTGCAATATTGGAGCTTGTTTCCCACCACAAAAATCTCTGGCCAAACATTAGGCAGGCAAAAGCCTATGGAAATGGCAGGGTTTTTTTTGTTGGTTTGGTGTGATCAGCAAATTATGATGGTTGGTGTGTTCGGCACCTTCTAATATGGTTCTATATGATTTCAAATCCAATTGTGCCTAAAGCTTTAACTTGCTGGCCTAATCTTTTGACATTGATTTAAAATTTCCCCAAAAAGTTTGTTTTTACATCATAGCATTTATTCTGTTTGGCAAACTAGTTCCTAGTTGCTGCCATTTTGCTTCCTTTTTGGCATTGTGTTTCAAGATTACAAGCTGCCCCTTTTACCCCCTATAGTTATAATTAAAGCCAAAATGTGTAATTTTCAGTTACATCTAATGGTCAGACTACAGCGACATGAACCGCTCCCCTCACCACTTTTCTCTCTAAAACAATATAAAGCCATTATGGTACAAAATGGCTTCCACAATGTCCACATCACCTATCTTGTAAAGTGATGATGAAGTTTGTTTACATAGTTAATTTTATGGATAGTATTTTATTCGTCATTATAGGATATGGATTGTGTATATGCATAAAATAGCAATGCAGGTTGTCTTTCCAAACTCAAAGGCTGTAGCTGCAAAACACTACAAAACTAGAAAAGAACTCAGAGGGCACAGACCCGTGCCAAGCAGTCTCCTATTTCAACATATACCTATTCAGGTGTAGCTAAAACTCGCACATCTGGATCATGAGTTTTGGAGTCCAATGCTAAAACTCTTAATAGTCACTGCTGCCACCCCCTGATTTTGGGGGGAATGCTTGTTTCCTCCATAAATCACTATCTCACAATGATGAACAATCCTTTAAAGGAGAAGTCCAGTCACATTCAGAATACAAACTTCTGAAAATACTTTAAGTATGAAATGATTACATACTTTTCAATAAATGATAAGTGTTTTTTTAATTAAGAGTAATTTCATGTGAATGTGCTTTCCCAGAGACATCCGTGTTTGTCAAAGAGCACTACTGCCACCTACCGGTTTGTGACGTCATGGTGCGGTATCGGCTGTTGAGCAACTCCCATTGAGAGTAACGGATTAATGAAGTGTTTTTTCTCTGGCCAGAAGTTTGATGGCAAATCCTCCGTCTTCAAGTTGGCAATCCAACGACGAACCCGTGGTGGATCATGAATTGGAAAGGTGAAATAACAATTTTTTTTTTCACTTCTACTCAATGTATTACAACATTCAACTGCACTTGGGCATTGTCGGTTTAACTACAGCTCTCGTGAATTTCAATGGTTCAACCATTCAACAGTTCAACGTCCAACCTCATGGATGTCTCCTGAATGGTTATACCTGGAGGCTTGGTATACACTCTTCAGACTGTTCAAAGTTGGTAGATGGTAGCAGTCTACCTCTAGAAGCAGAATGCTGAAAAGCAGACTGTCTGCAACATTCTCTCTGAGTTTAAAGGAGTAACTTGGATCCAGAGGTCCTAGAATGGGGAACTACAAGACCTTACAATCAACATGCCTAGTAAGTCAAAGCTTTCACAGAACCCAAAGAAAACACAGACTTGACTAAGCTTTCCTGAACACTGAAGATACCTAAGCTTTCCAAAACAGATATCAGGAGAGTGTCATGATGCGTTGGTTTTACTAGCCCATATGCAGACTCACAGACACAGAGGGAGGAATAAAAGTCCAATATTTATTGGAACACGGAGCAATCTACAGGTTCAAAGCTCAGACAGGCATGATGGCACAGGTAAGACACACGATCCAGCACAGAGAGATATTCACACACAGCTTATATAGGAAACTTCCGCAATCAGCAGACTGGAAACAGCTGATCAAGCTGCGTCCAAACTCCCCAGGCTTGGATCCACGGCACCCTCTGGTGGGCAAAGTCCCGGATCCTGACAGAGAGGACTGGCAAAAAACATGGTAAGCATTACCAGCTAAACAATACTTTAATAATAATATAATTAAAAAAATAATAATAATCTGTGCTTTACTGTGTTTCAAAACGGAAGTTGAAGAACCTAATAGCGACCCCATGCTAGCCAACCAGATGCTTACATGCTTTGAGTAGGGGGACCAGACGTCCTCTTTTTTCCCGGACATATCCTACTTTTCAGACCTAAAAAAAATGTCTGGGGAAAACTTCAAAATCATCCGGGACTGGTCAACTACAGTGCAAGAACGTAGTCGAAACAGGGAGCCAGTGGGGGATGGAGCAACCGAACCTGACCCGGTAACGGTAGCCTGGACAGCTGCTTCCCCGTGAATTCCCCATGGCTCTCTGCTGAGGTCCGGTCCAGTCGGCCCAGCAGTCGACCCCCCCCCCCCCCCCCCCCCCCCCCCCCAACAAAAAAAAACTGTCCTCCTTTTCAGAAACCCAAATCTGGTCACCCTGGCTTGAGTAGCTGCTTATTAGGTAAAAAAAAGTGTTATTTCAATAAGGTTTACCCATTAATATGACTTTAAGTTTTAATTGTTTCCTGAACTACTTATAACATTTGATTGCTGAAAAAGAGTACTTTGCACACATACTGTGAAGGAAATTGAAATAAAAATGTTATTAATACATTACAACTTAAGTTACAGAGAAAAAAATATGAAAGTGAAATCCTGACATTTTAGGCTAGTGAAGAAAACAAAAAGAATACTTTTGAGTGCCCTGTTAATAACAGTTGTTATTTTCACAATTTTACTGGTCCTTGTCCTCGACTTTATCCGCCTGGCCTCCCTCATCGACCCCCTGTCCACCTTCCTGCACAGCCATGCAACTGCAACCTGCAAAACAGTGACATTACCATATAACACACCCACAACATGCCTCATGTTGTGTAATGTGGCAGGCAGACCCCTCATCAATCTTGGACACTCTGACCATTCACACACTGCTGTCTATGTGACCACATATTCTCATTTACGTCACATTGGATATTCTACCTTGCATTGCATTGTGGGTATGAATGGCGGGTTTGTCTCAACCATCCTTAAACTTCTCGTCCCTATTCTTCCACCTGGGACCCTTACTCCTCTTCCCCTACTTTTCCCTTTTTCTTAAGCGTGCAGTTGCACTTGTTTAATAACCTGGTCAGGTGCTTCCATGTGTAGAGACTTTATCAGTCTAGGTAGTATCACAGTGATGGACTGCACATGTCAGGTAAATAAACATAGTATATGATTGGTTGTCTGAGATGCAGAAAACTCTCATCTAATTAAGCCAGTCATACACTGCATGATATTTTCAATCGTTGCATACAGCAACAACTCAAACTGTACAATGAAACCACAGAGTTTAAAAGTTCACAGCTCACGATGTATGTTCTCATACTGTGCGATGCGACGCTCTGATACAATCTACCTGCTCACACAGCACAACCAGAAACCACACGTCGGACTCACCTCCGAGAGATGGTCGGACTCGTCAATCTGGGAGATGAGGAAAACTCCCTTGTTTGCACATGCGCAGTGCTCAAGGTTCTGGTAAATCGGCATCTGATTTGTTTTTGGAAGAAAAAGCATCAAACTGATATCCAACCAATCATTTTACATGAACAATTTTTTCATGTGAGACTTCAGCTTCATCGCATTCATGCTAACATTCATAATTATTTGTCCTAATTGTAGGCTACATTTACTAAATAATTTGCTTAAATGTATTTTGTAAATTGAAACATTTACAAAGACATTGGAAATATCATTATGTGAATGAGCAATTTCCTTATTTTGTGAAGAATGCCTAAAGGTTTTGAGGTTTTCATTGTTATTTTGAGAATGTAATTTCTGTTTCAAGAAATGAGCCAAAGCAACAGAAGAAAAAAATTTAATGAAGCAAAACTAGCTAAGGGGTTCTCATTCTTGGTTATTCCCCCGGGAAATATCCCAGAAGGTTAAGAATAAATTACTAATTTGGCACTCACTTAATAAAAATATATATTCAACCAAATAAATCTTGGATTTGCATTGTGAATTGTTTTAAACATGTCTGGTTGCTCTACATTAGTGTACAGGCTAATGTGATATAATTCTAAATCTTTTAGAATAACCTTGGTTCTCAAACTTAAAATCCATGCTGAACTTTAATACTGTATCATTGCATACTTTTATTGATGCAGGTTTCCAAACATTTTAGTTTGCCTTTGTCGTATGGCTTAGGAACAAAGAACTGAAATGAAGACCTGATAGAATGGAAATAAGTTCAAGGTTCTTTTAATACACTGGGGGTCAAACACCAAAAATCAAATGGAAGCAGGGATTTCAAAAACAGAAGCAGGGATATGTCCAAAAACAAACTTGGTCAAAACATTACTAGAAGGCTAAGTTCAAATAAAAAAAAAGGCTGGAATGCTTGTATCAAAGGACAAAGATGAACTGTCAAAGTGAAGCAGCATAACTGAGAAATAAATAGGCCAACAAACAAAGGAGGACCACAAACTCCAGGTGAATGACATTAAGGTGTGGTGGATCCTGATTGCAGGGAGGAACTCAGGAAATGAAGTTGCCTAAAATGAGATAGGAAATAATTACAAAATAAAACAGGAAGTGAAAAGAAATGGTAACACAAGTAATCTTAACTAGTCAGGACTGCTCCAATTGCCTTGTTTCTTCTGTGTACATAGTAGCTTTTATTTTTTTAATTTAGTTTTACTAGCTTAGAGTTCTTAACTTAAATATGTTTAACTTGGAGTTCAACTATTTTTATCAATAAATTGTTTTTAATGAAAGTTGTTGTGAATGTATTCCATATGTGTGCAGAATAAACGGTTTGAACAATATTTCAGCTTGAATTACAATTTCATCTGTTGTCCTGCTGTAGAAGAAAGGTCAAAGACTATAATAGCATTAACTGCTGTCTTGTTAGCTTTCTTTGTAAAAATGCACTGAGAATTGTTGTGTACTGATGATACGTAAATGTAGTGGAGAAGAAAAATCAATCTCCTATTAATTCCCTTTTACATATATTGATTTATAAGTACTCAGTTTCATTCATTCAGGCCTCAGGGCTGCAAGGACACAAGATGTCTAAGATAGAGGAGTTTTTTATCCTATTAAGGAGTGTTTGGGATAAAAATCATTCTCCTAACCAACTAGACTGTTTCTTAGGAATTATGTTGTAATATTTTATGTTGTTGTTAACTGTCTATAAGTGTTATGGGTAACAGTATGTGAAGATCTTTAAAGACTTCCTGCAGGGTTTAGATGAGGGAAATAAACTTTGTGTAGCCAGAGCAGGGATGGGCATCATGTCATCTTGTTGATGAAATGAATGTTGCCACAGTGAAATCCATTGATCACCCTTTTTTAACTGTGCTGAATAGTTGAATACCTTTTTCACACTACAGTCAATAAACTGAATGAAATAGAATTATAGCTGACATCAGATCTAGCCCTAGGGAAAATGATGTTTTTTTTGTTATTGGGAAGTTGTGTCTTTTCTCGCTGAATATGTTATGTGATTATGTTTTTATCGGATACTGATCATAAATCTTAATTTTAGAGAGATTTTTAAAGGTTTGACTTCTTCCATTTACCATATTACAATGCCTAACCAGAAATCCATCTAGTATATGTTTTAAACTACAACCCAGCACACCAAACAACATGTTAGGCTTTGCATAAAGACAGTGTTTCATTTAAAATCGGTTCATTAAATTTGGTTCATTATTTCCCTTTTTTTGTTAAAGAAAAACATTTTTAGTTTAGAGTAAATGGAAATATTTTTATCTAAAAGGGATACACTACTGTTTCAGTCAGTGCAAATAAATTAGACATGGTTAAAGTAGATGAAAAGAATCAAGTAAGCTGCAGCTCAGAAATCCTTCCCCCACCACCTTGCTTAATTACAATGAGGTGCCCAAAGTGAAAAGGTGTCAGCAGTTCAGAGGAGAGAATCCATCCCTAATAAATGGAAACAGTTAAGTGAGACAGCAGACAGCCTAGAACTTCTGTGGCAAATTGGAGTGTCAGTGACAGAAAAGCAAAACATTGACAGAGAGCTAAATGGTACATAAAAAGAAAAGGGGATACAAACTTCCAGCACTTCCAGCTCTGGGAAGTAATGGAACAACTATTTGTTTTTCTTTTTGCTGTAATGGCACACACATTTTTAATGAAAATACAAACAAATATTACCCTCACTCTTCAGTGTTTCAATACAGGAGTCAAATTAAAATTAAATATTCATGCAATTAGAATGGGGTGGAAGTCAATCAGAAGTTTTATCAATTTAGTCAACATTTGCCAGGCTGAAAAATAAAACAAATATTTTATTCATCATTCTCTTTTAATATTATTACAGAGACAATATCCCAGAGTTTGAAATCTTTGCAGCAATAAAATAATTTATAAAGGAGAAAACAATTGCCTTCTATACACATATAAGGTCACAGAAATTGAATGTTAAGCACTAACTTATAAGACAAAATAAATAAATTGTCTTTTGATCCGGAACACCCCCACCAGTGTTTCTATTTTTCAAGGCAGATTTGCCTTGAATTGTAACAATAGAGTAAGGAGAACCTGAACAATTATAAAACTCTTGTTTCATTCCTCATTGCAACTTCAAAACCTCACTAGATTGTGTTGATTGCTAATTTGCTCAGCTCATGAAATATTTAGGTAGTGGCAACATTATTTGATTGCCAATATACTAGATTAAATGGTCTTTTTATGTTGCATGGGAAGTGGAATGATTGGAAATATGGTCAAGTAAGACAAAATAAAAGGATACATTCATGAGTGTATTTTCAGATGGAGTGGTGAAATGGTAACCAGTTAATCTCATACACAGTTTTACTGAACCTGTCATGATCTGTTCTGATAGCTGGTCTTAATCGTTCATTTCACTTACCTGGCCAGTCTGCTCAGTTCTTAATCATCTCTGATCGCATCCACCTGTAGGTTCTGCCTTATAATCGGTCCAGCCCAGCCATCGGGGCGAGATCATTGTTTGCTTTCGGTTTGTTCCCTGATTGATTTCTGTTAGTGTCCTGTCTGTCAGTTTTGTTAGGTTTATTTCCAAGGTTCATGTTTAAGTGAGGAGATTATTTCAGCATTTTGCGAGTTATTCTGTTTTCCGGATTCTGTTCCCTCTCACCCACTGGCCCTGTCTGAGCTGCCCACCTGAACCTCTGTTGGACTCCGGCTGGATTTTGCCTGTCTGTGCGTTTCTGTCTGAGCTGGATGCTCGATGGACTGCACTTTGAACCTGTCCTCCAAGGTGCGTTTCTGTGTAAGCTGCATGCTCGACGCACGGGACTCTGAACCTGCCTTCATGCTCTGATGGATTCCTGGAACCCGGACCTGTCTATTCCTGAGTGGACCAATCTGTTAAACCGGTCCCCCACCTCCCTCCTGAAGCCACAGCAAGCCGCAGATCCTCAACAACTTCACTTCTGTTCCATCTGTTTATGTTTTTATTTTAATAAGTGTTTTGAACTTTCCTACTGGTTGTCTCACCTTGAATGCGGGTCCATCTGTCCCGTTTTATGACAGAACCACTTTAGTATGCACTTTCTTTTAAATGGTTTATCCCCATCAACCGGATGGTAACATTTTACTTGCACGTACTTTGCTGCCCAAAACATTTGAAAATATTTCTGATCAGTTTAATCTATTTCTTTTATAGACTCATTTTATCCTACTTAAATAGGGACTTCCAAGCGTGCAAAATGGAAACCAAAGTGCTCCATAGGTGCGTAGTGCAATCTAACTACTTTTTAAACATAAAAGGAAGCAGGACTAAATCTCTGGAAAAATGCCATGTTGTGGCATTCATAGTCACTCAATCCTACCCTCTTAGAATGGAATTAGCTTCTACTGCATACCAGTCATACTGCATACAGTCACGAAAGGTGGCTGTGGCTTCAAGCTATCAAGCTTGTGGATTTGGGTTAGTACCTCTGTTGTAGCCAATTTATATCATGCAAGGTTCATTGTCTGCTTTTTGAGATCATTAAAGAAATCTGATTTTCAAAGATCAGCAATTAAATGCAGTTAAACTAGAAGTTTGTGGCTGATAAACAAATATGTTTATATCTGTTCTTTACATAAGATATATATAAGAGGAAAGTAAATATTAGATTTATTTTCAGTGGTTTGTATTTGCTTACCTCTTCCTTTTACATGGCACTGTATCTAAAATCTGCTGCCACTGGCTTCGATCTGCTGCTCTATAGAAAAGAAGGATATAGCACAAATGTTAACATATCTTAGGGGCTAGTCTAAAGAAAGACTAAGCATCAGTAATAATCTAAACCCACAAATACGGAAAGTGGATTTAAGCATATCATTATTGAGCATTATTTGACAATTTATCACATTAAATTGTGATAAAATGTGTAACAAAAGACAGCTGTGCATCAAAATGATCCTAATTTTATTGTTAAAATTTGGCAGTCCAAAGTCAACCAGAATGATATAAAAAGTGTATCTACAGGATTATTCATTGTATAAAAATAAATCATAAATGGTCTAGGTATGCAGCAAATTATATCACTCGTCGTCTCCCGTTTCATCCACGACCGGGTCGCAGGGGCAGCGGTCTCGGTAGACACTCCCTGCAGACACATCCTTGAGCTCTGCAGAGGTAAGCCCAAGGTGCTCCAAGGCCAGTTGAGACATAAGGGCAGTCCAACGTGCCTGGTTTGTCCCCTTCTGGAGGCATCCAAGGGGCATCCCAAAAGGATGCCCAAGCCACCTCAGCTGACTCCTCTTTATGTGGAGGCGAAGTGGTTCTTATCCGAGCCCCTCCTGATTGACAGAGCTCCTCACTCTATCTTTAATGGAGGACCCAGCCAGCTTCACCGTACCGAGTGACGTCACGGGCTTCTATTTTTTTGATATCATTGGGACTTTGTAAACCCCTCCTTGTCTAACCTCTCACCCAGACCTTTTTTTTTTTTTTAGAATGGGTTCCAGTCGCAATCGTTCAAATGTAAATTCTTGAAAGCTAAACCTGCCAATCTTTGTCTTTCTAAAGGGAACTTTTTGTGTTCACATGGTTTTTTATTTCTGGTATTATTCCTCTGCCTCTTTTAACTATTATGGTACATGGATATAGTATAGTATATTTGTATGTAGCTTTAAAGCTGCTATAAAGCAGCAACAGTATTTCAAATTTCACATGCAGAGACATTCTGAACAAGGAGTACCAACAATCTTTCAGTCTCAATTAGTGATTAGTCCAAAACAAGTTAAAAGTTAAATTTTCTTTGGAGCTGAAGTGTTAGAGCTAAAGTCTTGGCAAAGGGCTGATGAACGTCCATGAGCTAGACCAGGCCCACTACCTGATAGCTTGGGGACACTGAGACTGGGGAGATGGCCAGGTAGTGAATATTGTATTTGACCTCTTCATTTATCTTCTCTCTGATTTTCTTTCCCAGTTTTTTTTTTTTTTGCAAGCCTGCTTGTGTGTTCATGTTACTCTTTAGATCATATGTGGTGCTGAATGAGCTGAAGTTGCATATAGTGAAGCAAACAAGTTATTCTGCTATCTCTCTCTCCACAAACACCAATTCTCCACAACCACAGCTCAAATAGCCACTTTACCCCAAAGAATTGGGTTCAAATGCAATCTTGGCTATTGTCACATGTGGTTTACAGGCCATTTCTTAATGGTGCACCAACTACTCCCTATCCTGTTCTTTTTGTTCGAGGCACTACATTTCTTGTTAAATAGTCCAATGTTTGTTTTAAGGGAAGAAATATGTTTTTTTACTTTGGTAGTTTGGGGCAGGCGGATAAGAGGTTTTTGTGTGCTTTAAAACCGGATTGGCTTCAAAACAGTGAAAAGCAAGCAAAGCAAGTTAAAAGCAAAAGCAGACAGAGTTTAAAATCTTAATAGCTCAAATAATACATAAATTATGTATTTTTTTTCATAAAAGAAGGATAATATTGACATCAAGATTGTTTTTTTTTTCAACAAAGTTAATTACTTAAACTGTAAAGGAATCCTTTCTATCATTCCTCCACAAATTTAGAGTCTGAATAGCTCTCTCCACTGCGGGGATCTAATTTGTTCCCACTGTTCGCCTTGGATAACGAGTATCCAGCTGTCAAGAGGCCCTGCTGGCAGTGACCTCTCTTCATGAACCTTAGGAGGTAACTGTGTTTTTGGCCTGTTCTTTTAACAGACTGGCAGCTACATGAAAAAGTGACAGGGAGCAACTCTTTAAGAAAGTGGAGAACTTAAAGAAATACTGCAAAAGAAATAAGGGGAAAGATGGTTTCACCAAAAAAACTGAGAATGTCTCTTGGAATAAAGAAGAAAAATGAACAAAGAGAAATTAAAGACATTGGGAGACTGAGAGTTACTTCTTGATGCAGAATGAGGGCAGTCAAACAACTGATTCAATAGGACAATACATAAAAGCCCCATTTACACTACCCTTGAAAAACCGATCCATGCCAAGACCGGTCCGAGCTTAGATCAGTTAACCAGGCCGAGCTCGGTACTGACGACCGTTTACACATCACTCTATCTCGGTTCCTCGACTCCTCGCCTCGTAGTGATGATCTGCGGTATTACTGCCAGTATTAAAGGAGGAAATCAAGCAGTTGGTAGCGGTAATGCACCAAAACTTATTTGCCAACGGCCATAAAACACAAGAAGAAGAAGACGAAGAAGGAGGGAATCAAGCAAATCAAAATGGTGGCGCCCGTCACATTCAGAAAGTTATGCTTGATTATTATTGCTGTACTTCGGTGTTATTATTTAAAATGCCATTATTTAAAATGTTGCGTGGAGAAGATTTCAATTGTTGTTTATAGTCATTTCTGGAGGGGCATTACCGCCAACTACTGGAATGGAGTGTGAATCGGGATGTGCAGCCAGACGGAGATGACGCATTCTGCTCATGCGCTCTTGTATCAGAGAACCGAGCCAGGGACAAACCGAGCCGAGCCCACCTGTGTCTAGCTCAGTTCAGTTCAGTTTGCTTTCCAGTTACACACGATAAGTTATCTCAGTTACTGAGCTTGGACCGGTCTCAGCACGGTTTTTCAAGGGTAGTGTAAATGGGGTAAAAGTAATGTAGTCTATTCCATATGACATACACATTATATTCCATATCATATGTATTATGCATATTATGTGTATAACAATGCAATATGGGAGAGACAATAGGTCTATTTGAAAAAGTGTAAAAAATAAGCCACTGAAAAAGGAATTTGGCATGTTGTGTGTGTGCTTGTGTGTGTGTGTTTCTCTGGCATAGTTTTTTTTTCACAAACACCATTATATTTTCCTTCTGGTGATCACTTTATCATGATTATTGACTGCGAAAGATTCTCAGACTGCAGAAGTTAACCAGTTCTGTATCAAAGAGATTGTCCAGGGAAATGTCATGAGAGCTGTACAAAACGAAATTAAATTTTGTATACACTCTGTGTAGTCTACGTCTAAGGCCCCGTCCACACGAAGCCGAACCCTGGCCTAAACGCACAAATTTTTCACCAAACCAGCCTCTCATCCACACGAAGCCGGCGTTTTGGGGGTCTGTAAACGCCATTTTCACGTTTCCATCTTTAAGCTCTAACCGCATTTTTTTTTTACACGCATGCGTCATAGCGTCGCCTCTAAACACGCATGCGTGACACAGTATCACAACAACAATGGCGCCGTACTGTGTTGAATGGTTGCTGCTCATGCTACTCACCCTGCTGTCGGGCTTACAACAGAATCATCTTCTTCTGGAATATCTCCAGGAAGAACAGAGCAATATCGACGACATAGTTCATCACCTGAATTTGACTGAACCACGAAAATGGACCCGCAGGGCAAACATGTATAAATATTTGTGCGCATGCCCAACATTTCGTCGCCTATTTTTGCTTTGGCACGACAGCGCCACTTACAGGCCTGGCATACATTTTGCAGCGTTTTCATGTATTCGTGTGGACGATCACATTTATTTTACGTCTCCGTCTTTACGACAAACGTTCTGGAAAATATTAGCGTTTCGTGTTCGTTTTGACTTCGTGTGGACGGGGCCTTAGACCTAAACGACCATATTTTTTTGACATACTTGTTATGAAGATTCGATTCATATCAAGATGTCCCAACTTATTGTAAATTATTCCCAGTTATTATTATTCCTTTAGTAGTGACTGATAATGAGAAAATATAATCTCTGATGTAACACTGTGAATTTTGCAAATGCTTGTTTATTCTGCCAGACATGACTTGAGTTTTGATGTATCATGACAGTGGAGTAGTTTGTGATTTTCATTTACCATTTGGCCTATTCAGTGGGATGGCATTTTTTTCAAAGCTCGGAGAAAGATGTAATCTTACAATCTGACAAAGGCCTGCGTGTGTGTCTGATCCTAGGACTCTATTTATTTGTGAGTCTGGATAGCATCACAGCTTTTCTAGCACCACTGGTCAAAACGCAAGACATCACCACAACTTGCATGATATCTGGCAGTAGAGCTGACACATCCCCTACTGCTGTTCTTTTGTCACGCTTCTTAGAAAAAAGCAGCTTTGAAGATTGTCAGCTACCCTCTGTTAACAATCCCTATCAGTGTCTTTAAAATCGTTGGATTGGTGTCTCCCTGGTAGATGGTTTCCCTGTTGCCCAGACATCTAACATATTATGTTGCACCATGTTTGATAAGACAATCATGCCAGATGCCTTTGCCAGATATGTTGTGGCAAAACATGAAGCAGGAAATAGCATGGGAGCAAAAACAACAACAATATAGATGGAAGACGATAAGAAAAACAGAAAGCTGAAGCAACCGTTAGATTTAAATGTAAATGTAACAATGTCAATTCTTAGATAGGAGACTACAGAAATAATAAACACTTTGTTATATATCAATTAAATCATAATTACATGTTGAATAATTAATTACAATAATGATTTACTTTTAAAGCCACATGCTCATCCATTTACCTACCAAAGAATGTAATAAAACAGTATAATATACATACATAAATGATGCAATATTAGAAAAAAGAGCTTGAGCTACCAACTCTGAATGGGATGTTTATCAAAATAATAATTAGTGTATTACTTTTATATTTCACAATAGATTATTTAAACATCCAAATGCAAAAAGAAACTGTAATGTTGAAGAAGGGGTTTATAAGACTAATAACTAATACAAATAACAGTGGTCAGCATTTAGAAAAATAGTTGACTAAGTTAATAAAGAAACTGCAACATAGACACGGACAAGGAAAGATTGATCTCTGGCTGTCTCAGTATGTTCTTGCACAGTGTGGCTAATAGTTGAACAGTACTTTAATATAGCTTCTTTCTATATGTAAATATTATGAGTCTAGAGACACACAAAGAGAAGCATATATTTTACAGATTATGCATCCATGCAGACCAAACCCCATTTGCATTATATTAACTAAGCCATCATAGCTATGATATTCAAAGCAATACTATATAAGGTACGGTTAAGCTAGCATAATTCAAACCACATAAAAAAATAAATAAATATCATAAATTTCTGCAGTGACGATAAAATTAACAGACAAATGCTGTCATGTAGTGGCATTAAGCTTAGTGCTTAAATCCTGATAAATCTAAATAGCCCTTCAGGGACTGGGCCTTTTCGGGTTTGGCCCCTCAGAGGTCGGGCTCTCGGTGCTCTTTTCTGTTTCTTTGGTGGGTGTAGCCATCCCTATGTCTTCCTTTCTTTTGTCCAAGTGATCTCGGGTGCCTTTGGATATCTGGGACTAGCCTATTTATCAATCCTGGGCCCTATAGACAAGTCTGTAGGCACTTGGTTTTAATAAACACAAGATCATAACATTTAGAGGCCGAGAAAAAAGGCCGTCTTGGTCTCAGCCTCTAAATATCTTGGTTTTGTCTTGGTGTTGCCATCTAATGGTCTTGGCCTCGTCTCTGTACTTCTTGGTCTCGGTTAGTGTGGTCTTGACTTCATTACTACTGGGAGTTCCGGACATGGCAAGAGACAACAAGTGTGATAATGAGAAACCATTAGGTTGGAGCTTCACCTCATTTTAGTCAGAAGGTCCATTACCATGACCCATTTGAAATTGTGCTGAGATCGGTTTGAGCACGGTAACCGAGATAACTGTTGAGTGTAAATGCCACGCACAAGTAAAGATCACCACTAGTAGGTGAGGAATCTTGCTAGCGTGGTGTGTAAATTTTCGTAAGGAACCAAGCTCGGCACGGTAGCTGATCCAAGCCCGACATGGATCAGTTTTAAGAGGGTAGTGTAAATGGGGCTAGGGTTTGAATTTCCTAGTATGATTACAAACTCTAAGGGAACTGATCCTCAAAAGTTTTTCACAAATATATGACGGCATCCATCCCACTTTGGATGGTACAGCTCTTCTTTCAAGGAATCTGTCAGAATTTATTAGTTCTCAAAAACACTGGCAACCTAGAGTGTAGACCTTTGCTTTCGAGCTCGGCATGTTTTCAGTGTAGTCCTGTTTAGCTTACTGTGACTAGATGGATGTGCATTCTTCATCCTCTGACATGGGCGCTGGCTCGGAGCTCATCTGCCTGGCTGTATGTTTCCTGTACAGGGCTGCCTTTTACAGTTGACTTTTCTATCTCTGCTTCTTTCTGTATGTCTGCTTCTGTCTCTTTGAACCACAGTGGGCCTCAGCAGATGGCCGCTCACAATGAGCCTGGTTCTGTTGGAAGTTTCTTCCTGTTAAAAGTGAGTTTTTCTCTCCACTGCTCCATGCTTAGTGTTAGAGATTAACTTCGAGTCGATGATAGATTAGATAGAAAAATCTGAATCAATTTAACTGTATGAACTGTAAAGTGCCTCGAGATGATGTGTTGACTGAATTGATTGAAAATGAACCATGGTATTTTATTATAAAATTAAAATGACTATTCATACTATTTTGTCCACATAGAACCCTGGTAAGCCCAACTGGCATATATGTTAGCATAATTAATAGCAAATTTTTCAAACTTCATATACTCGGTCTTCACTACTTGCCTGTTGCCACATCATAGCTGCCAGAAGCAGATATAAGTTGTTATGGTTTAAATGTTTAACTACATATGCGGTCAAGTCGAGGTCAGAGTAAAATTTGATGGTCCATATGATGAATTTAAATATTTGTGATGGGTGCTTAACAAAATTGTAAAACATGTTTGCAGGTAAAGATAGAATGATGGAAAGATGTGCCACTCAAATCAGCTCCACTGTCCTACGCACAAACAAAACACACAGCAGCCCATCTGTCTTCAACACTCAACGAAAAAATGCATTTACACACAAGAAATACGAAATTGGTTATGATTGGCTTTGCCCCCAGTAAATCTAAGGGACACTGGCCTGCCTCCGCTTCTAAGCTTTTCTAATAATGTTGGTCTTAGCTGAACCTTATTGAGAGCATTCAGGTCTTTGCAGCAAATAACGGACAACCTTCATCACATTCATGCTGCTGTTTTCTGTGCCCTCTGCTATAGCCTTGATTATTATTGCTTAGTACTATAGACAGTCACTTGAGGGTCACCACAAAAGGAACCACACAGATGATTAACTGGGAATGGAGGGAGCATGACAGGCCATTTTGCGGCTGCGGTTGGAATTTTATTTTGAAGGCAGTCTAATTTTTTAAATATAATAGTGGCCATTTCTAAATTTTAGCGTATAAAATGTGGGACCTATATCCCTGACACTTTCGCTGGTTGGATTATTGAAGTTGTAATTTGTAATTTCTAACAGTGCTTCCACTCAGGATAAACAAAATGAAAACCTAACTTTTCATAAATACTAAGGACCTCAAGAAATTTCGCTTTTTTAATTTTACTTTAAACTTATTGGTAAGAGAACTATAATACTTAGTTTAAGGTTAGAATAAAGCTTAGAGAGGTTTTTCAGAGAACTGGAGAGTGAAAGACAAAAAAAAAAGTTCAAGCTGAAAAAGATATGATTTACTGAAATGTAGATGAACACTTTATATTTAACAAAACATTAATTCACAGAGAAGAGTAACATCAAGGGTGATCGCTTTACAATCAAGACCCATAACATTGGAACCTTCAGCATTAAGTAGGTGCGTAATGCTGAAATTAATACCAATTATACTTATGTAGGGTATTGATAGATTAGACAAAAGGAAACGAAGGGTAGAAATAATTGAAAGGCTACACACACCCAAGCACACTTTTAGTTGAACTGAACAAAGAACATTGAAGCTAATAAATCAGGCAAAAAATTCATTCTACTGACCAGTTTGAAAGTTCTAAGGACATGAAATATAGGCACCAGTGTTTAAGAGTTTCATCAAGCATAAAGTGTCAAAATGGCTTAATCTCTTATTTCCCTTTAGAAAAGGGTTAGAAATATCAATACAGTTTAATATTGTAGTCAGTAAACCCTTGTTCCCTTTTATATTGTCAATTACTACTAAATTTGAAAGCAAGACATTGAATTACAATCCAACTTTTGAAGCATTTTAAAGCAAAAAAACTTAATCATTTTATGTGGCTTTGGTTTTATGTACAACAAGGAATTGATTCATGTTGGAATATAGTGCTATGATGGCTATGATACTCAAAAGACCTTTATAATATAATATGTGGATGGTTTTAAAAAGCTGAACAGAGGCAATAACCCTTTCAGCTTTTATTGGAGGCGACAGATGGAATAATTGTACAGTGGATGTATAAATGGGCTGCAATGAACTAAAGGTAGTAAAATGTAAGTTGATGATAATCTTGGGATTTTTAAGAACAATTATCTGTTTTTTTTAATTAATTTTAAAAAAGAAGACCATTTAAAACTTAAGCATAGGCTTCTGCTACCTCATCCTAAATTAATAAAATGCAAAGTTTAAAAAAACGTTGAAAAATCATAAAACTGTACATAACGTAACAGCTGCGCTGCTATGTGCATACATTGGTATTGTAACTGTGTGTGCAGGTGTGCATGTGTTGCTTTTGTTGGTGTGTGTGTGAATGGAGGTGGCGAACCAATCTTGTGTGTTCATTGTCCTCTAAATGGTAGCACAGCAGAGTCTATCTACACTAAGTAAACGCACCGGGAGTTTCTCTACACATGCCTGCCAGCTCTTCTCAGCCAGCCCCAATGGGTTATCAAAGCAGACACTTGGCAACCTACTTTCCGAAGCAAAGCATCTGCCCATTCAGAGGCAATGGGGCTAATGTCAGACTCTATCACTCTTACGTTGAAAATGACCTTGGCATCAGCATGCACCACACAAAGTGATGCATGGGTTTTAAGAACATGAGGGAGACAATATTACTGCAGATCAATTCAGGTTGCAACATAGGTCTTTGTGACAGCCATTACTAAAAAGAGAGTCACCTTCAGTGCTGAGTTTGCAGAGGTGGCCATTACCTCTTTAAGAGAAGGTTATTGATATTCTGCTCCGTTCGGACATGCTTGCTTACAATGCAAGTTTTGGTATGTTACATCCTATTGAAAAATGTGCAAGTAAAAAGAGCTATGAAGACAGAGCTTGGAACATCTGGTCTCTCTCTTTCTATCAGTCGGTCACCTCAAGAGCAAAGGATTCATGAAGAGAGATAAATGTATTCTAAAGATATTGTTTAAATTTTAGAAAAGTAAAACTATAAACAACTATATATAAAAGGTAACCTATGCAGGTTGAACTGCTAATGGCCTGTTCTTGTTTTCAAGTGTCAAATTTATCCTCTAGAAACTGGATTTTATCTGCGCTTTCAGCTGTCAGAAGAGGAGCCTTGCCTGAAATTCTGCCATTTGGGTGTTTTTTTTTTATATTTTATAAGTGAATAGGGTCTCATTGACAGAAAAGTATTGACCGCAGACAAAACTGTGTCTGTGTGTGAGTTGTTTCTTGGTTTTTAGTAAATTTACAATGGGATTCTCCAGTCTGAGAAGAGCTTAGTAAGAATCTTTATTTTGACTGAGCCTCTTAGCATCCCGCTGTTCTCTTAGAATCTTCTGTTGTTTAAAGTGCCTGACAGACAAGAGAACATGACCAGCAGCCTCTCCCCTTTATACCTTTGTTTAGTAAAAGAATTTTTACTTTTTCTTTTAGCAGCATCCCCACGTTTCATGTGATGATAAAGCATAGGCAAACAGTGTTTCTTGCTACATACTTAAAGAAAATTATAAATGTGAGATGTAAGATTTGATCCATTCTAGATGTTTAAGTTTTGCAAGCTACTCCTGAGGAGGTAATTTCATTGAGAAGACCCTTTATCCAAAGGCTCTCTTTCTCTGGTTTCTTCAGAAGAGCTTTCAACATCCTCATTAATCTCTTTTTTTATCTCACCCTGAAATAACAGCAAAGAACAACAAATAAACATGTATACTCATACATATATACATACATAATATAATGCAAGTTACAAGTCTGTTACTGCTTGTCTGTTTGAAAAAGGTACAAAGAAGAAAAAAAATTATTTCATCAAACCCCAAAATTGGTGATATTCATGCTGATTAATTGTTTACATAAATGTCCAACCAACATTGTATTTTTAAATTGATCTTCAATAGTTATCAAAGGAGATACAATCATAATTTCACGACTAAATGGACTATGCAGTAATGTCTGTCGACCAAAATAAGATGTGTTACAAGCAGCTCCTCTCTCTATGTCCACTCTAGCTGCAAACCCACCCTGACCACTCCCTGACTCACCCACACTCTCATCAATCACTTTGTATGGACATATTTGGAAAGGGTAAATATGTATAGTGAATACATTAGGAAATACATTATATACATTTATAAAATGTAAAGGTAAAAATTTAGACACACTTGACATGCTCTCCACCATTTTGCTTCTACAATACATGTTCTCTCTGAGAAGGGAGGGGTTAATCCATGATTGGCAGCAATTGGATCTATAGGCTAAAGCTTAGCAGTGTGATGAAACTAAATGTCTGTCATTGTTTGCTGCGTCTGTAAGCCCTGATTAGACTAACGTTGTCGTATCCACTTTCCAAAAGCTGACTCTGTCAAGTAAATCCACCAAACGCTGCCTTCTTTGGCTGACTCAGTAAACAACTAAATTTCACTATCATAACCAAACTTCCTGAATGTTACGGTTAGCACCATATTGATTTTCTTGCTTACCACTAGAGAGCAGTAGGACCATAAATCATCACTATGAGGCGAAGAACCATGCTAGTGTGGTGTGTAAACGGTTGTAAGGAACCAGGCTCGGCACGGTTAACTGATCCAAGCTCGGTCCTAACTAGGAACGGATTGGTTTATGGAGGGTAGTGTAAATGGATCTCTGCAAGCCGGCGCTGCATGTAAACATGAGGCTGGAAAACCACACAGAGATGCACTATGGGTCGTTAAACCATGTTCCATCTAAAAAGATACCATTGCTCCTACAAAAATTCTATCTTAAATAATGCATTCAGGAGAAAATACACCAGACGCATTACAGAACACAAACTCTGTAAAAGGTTGTATGTACACATCCTATGCAACAGTTTTCTGTTGATTCAGATATTTAAACCAGCAGTGGTTTATGGTTTACACTACATGTCATGTTTGGCTTGACGTGTTTGGCCCACATGCTGAATACACTCGGAAACAGGCAGATCTTTAAGAGTTGTATTGAAAAACAGAACGAAAGGGGATTCTGCAACAGCAGACCGAAGCTCAGCGCAGGGAGCCGGAACCAAGGAACGTCTCAGAGCGGGGAAAGCCGAACCGGGGAGATGGCGGGTTGGACTCTAAGCTTGCCTGGAGGAGGAGAAGGCGATCGTCCAGGTGACCAGAGAGCTGAAGCCAGAGAGGGTCCGAGCAGCACCGGGGAAATCCAGGGAACCAGAACAGCGGGGGAAACCTGAAGGAGGTGGACCAGTGAGGGGAACCGACTCGGAAGGAACCGGGGGAACCACTCAGAGGAATCCACCACGAGAGGGATCAATTGGACACGAGAGGAAGGATCAGAACATTAGGGGGTACCACTAAGGTAACACTCAGGCATCCTCCCGCTGTCTGAACGCAGTTCTTATAGAGCGCCCCGGTGCTGCAGAAACAACCTGCAGGTGTGCGAGTACCAATCAGTCAACCTGGAACACCTGTGGAGAAGGCAGAGGCAGCAGAGACCTGACACTATGCCTAAATAATTTTAAAGTTTGAATTTCTGGCAAGGAAAAAACAACATAAAGCATTGCAGCAAGTAACAGTACCTGCTAGTTGTGTCAATCAAATAAACTAAAATTTGTGGCTTTCTAATTAGATGTTTAAGGCCCTCTGTGTTTTTGAGCTGGGTCTAAATTCAGAAGCTATATTCTTCAAAAAATCTGGCCCACATAGAGCAGGTTCTTTGAACGATGCTGTCCTTGAGGTTGGACTCACCCATAGCTGTACTTTGCAGCCTGTGGTATAAACTTTTGCTTTTAGAAATGCATGTAAAGCCCCTATTACACCTTGACGATTTAGACCAGCATATGCCTGCGAGATCCTGCGCACCAGCCCATATAAATACATGGTTTAGCTTAACTTTGTCATATTCCTTGTGAAGGGGCCCATTAACAATTCGCTCAACTTCTTTGTGCCACAAACGGTATTTACCATAAGCATCCCTGGAGTTCCAGTCGACTTGTGTCTGAGGCTTTTAGTGTAGTGCCATGCTTGACTCATACAGAGATATATAGCTGGATATTTGGCTCGAAGATGCGATAGAGAGTCCATACATACCCCTTCGAGAAGCATTACACAGAAGTTTATATCAAGTTATCCCCTCGTACTTGCCGCATAGTGCCACAATGTCCAAATTTCGGGGTCACCATGTTCAGGTTTCATGCTGGATCGAACAGCATTTTTATTCCGAGAGAAAGCAGGCAACAATAGAACAGCATTCTGGGTAAAACTGTATCAATACAAAAATCCAACACTAGGTGGCAGAATGTCAACCATTACGATACTTTATTATTTATTTATTCATTCTTTTTTTTTTTTTTTTTGTCCGGGCTGTAAACAGCAGGTAGGATAATACCACAATCAAAAATATGTTTTATACAGACCAGGCTCCTCTGCGCATGTTGCTGCTTCCCTCAGGTGCATGCTTTTTTATTTTTTTATGGGAATTACGCTGCCATGCGTTATGCATAAGTTAGGCTGTCGTTGCACATATGTTCTGAACTGAAAATTCTAAAAGTTCAGCTAAAGTCTAAATTGGCAAGTTGTGACAGGGCCTTAAGCTGCAATACCTATGTCACTTGCCGAGTGTAATAACACCTTTATAATTAATTTCCCCTTTGAATATAGAAAGCATAGCAGAAATATCTAGTTTAAAGGGAAGAAAAAAATCACTCTTTTAAAGTTATTATAACTATGATAATTACATGAGCACAATCTTAGATCACAAAGATGTATCATGAAGATAAAGGAAGAAAGAAAGATGCGCATGCAGCAGCCTTTTACGTCGGCTCCATGTTCTCCTTTCCTACTTTCTCTATTTTACATTGTTTTTTGGATTCTTTTTTCTATCAGTGAATACCATATCTGATATTCTGAATGTACGTGCACAGAGGAAGCCAACCCTGGGACTATAGTGCTGAGTTTTCTCCTTCATTCTAAACTTTTTGATGCTGCAATGGGTGATACTTTTGTCTGCGACTGCAAGCCCATTGTTTACACATGGGAGCAGTTAATGGAACTGCGCACTGCTATGCACAACAGCCCTGCTCCACAACACGCTGCAAGATCAGACATCCCAATAGGGATAAATAGGAAATTGAGAGACTGGAGAGGGGGCAGGACAAAGCAGAGGAAAAGATACCTACCATTGGTTGTCATAGGAAAAATAAGGTCACTGTGCAACAAGACCAAGAAAATCACATCTTAAAACCTGCTTCCAGGGGAGATACAGAGATGCAAGTACCATGTGTTTCACAGAGACCTAGATGAGCATGTACTGGAATAAAGGGGTTTCCCTGGACAGCTTAAAACTTTTCTGCGACGACAGGACGGCGGACAGTAGAAAAAAGAGAGGAAGGGGGCTGGCGATGTATGTGTGGAGAGCCCACATCACGGCTACAGAGCTACCCAAACAACCACCCCTGTGTTACTCAATAGCTGAAAGTCCTCCTGTACCAGAAAAAAATGACTTTCAACTCAGGGGACAGGAAAGTGCAGTGTAGAGTACAGTGATAGTTCCAGTGGAGGATCAGGGTGTCAAAAAAGGACTATGGGAGAAAAATAAAGAAACAGCCGGCACAAAACAACATCAGAGATGTGTGGAGGTGTATCAAAAACATTTGTTTAACAGTTAAACAGGTTTTTCACACAATTTGACCTCCCCTCACACCACACAGTGGATGATCAGGAGACAAGACAAACACAAAACCCTCTTTCCACTGGCCGGCAGGATCCAGGACATGAACCTTGGAACATACAGAACTGAAGAAAAGAACATCTAATGATCACGCCGTGATAGCTGGAACTGAGCCCAATATAAGGCAAACTAGCAGGTAGACGAGATGAATGATATTTAGGAGCTGGAAAGAATGAGGCAGGTGAAAGGCCAGCTACCACAACAGATCATGAAATTTTTTCATAAGAATTTTTTTATTCTTTCACATTTTAAAATGAGTTAAAGGTATACTGGGGGATTTTCACAATTTTTTTAAAAGACCAGCACTCTCTACTTTTAAAAGAACAATGCACATGCAAAACCCTGTACCGTCCCTAGGGGAAACGCTTATTAAATGTGTGTAAGAGACCATACAAGGCCATTTCTCCCCGTGCACGCTCTTTTTAAAAGTCGCTGTTTGCATCACTCATACAAGCTTACTTTCCAAAAGACAATATTCAAGTTTTCCACTATGTCAGACTCACCACTGGTGAGTGAAAATAGGGACGAGCACATAGGATGGCCTTAATTAAACTTATTTGCAAAATGATTGACAATTAGGAGGACCACTTATTATGATGAAACATCCTCTACTATACTTTTAAGGTACAAAAATGTATGATGATACATTATAGAAGTAAAAATAGTGAAATAGAAGTAGATAAAAGTCCAAGACAGGTAATAAAAATCTTTGCTTATAATTTATAATAATTTATAATTGATCTTTATTGATCTCACATTGGAAAAGTTTATCTCTGCATTTAACCCATCCCCTTTGGGGAGCAGTGGGCTGCCATCGTACTGGGGCACACGGGGAGCAATCAGGGCTAGGGGTCTCTCACAGAAACCCAGAGTGGCAGTCTGTGGGGGTGGGTTTTTAACTCACAACCTCAGGATTCCAAGCTCTATCCCTTAACCACTAGGTTGCCACTCCCCTTAATGCATTAAACTGAGGTGACAATTCATTATCCCATTTAAAATTCACTGTCTACAGGTCAATTGGTTAGTGACAGATGTCTTAATGAGCTCAAACCAATTTATTCTTTGCATGCCACACCCAAGCCAACAACTCCCCACCCCCACAGCCTAAGCCTCTAATGGTCAGCATACATGTTAGCTGCCATGCAAAGGATATAGTCTAATCCCTACTTCTCATAATATTTATTTAAGATATTGTCCTGCCAATGAGTTTTTGCTTTACAGAGAAATCGAAACACATATTTTCTCCAGTTTTTCTATGTATGTCTCTATGTATGCAAAATCATGTAGCAGGTGTAGAGTAATTCACTGGGATTTATTAGCCTATGTTGATGTGGATTAACTATGAAATCTGAGAACTGAGCCACACTAAATGTTTTGTACATCTCCGCTGTGCTAACATTCAGGGAAGTAACTCCTTTAGAACAGTTCCCCAGTGTCTAGGGACCCTTCCCATGCTACACTCGCAATCTGTTTTAAATGAACTGTTTGTGTTCCTCTGACAACTTCTGTGTTATTTTAATGGCCTGAAACCACAGAGCAATATCGTAAAGGATTATTATACCTTTAAATCACCTTTGAGAACCTATCTGAGTGCATAGAAAGTCCATTAATCATCTTTGCCAGAATGCACCTCAAATTAAAGACCAAGCTTTGCACTTACAGACAGAAAAGAAAAACAATGCATTTTTAACACTGGGTCCTTTTTCATTACCAAACATAATCTGCTGCTGTTTGCAGCTTTTTAAAAGAAACAAATTGATTCTCACGTGCTAGATTCTTGAACAATTAAACCTACAGCAGGAATAATGAACCAGGATAAAACTCAGGTACATGTTCAGTTTATTATTCCATAATGTGAAAAATGAATAAACAAAAGTCTATGATTCAGCCATCAATATCTCACAACTGCACAAGCTCATAGAATTTTAATTTGCTTCAAAAAATGGGAGTTTGGAACAACATCATGAGCAAAGAGTCTGGATGGAAGACAGAGCCGACCGCCAATCGATAAATCAGCCAAAAGGAACATCATGCCAGCACCCCTTTAATTGCCTGATCTTCACTGAATGAATCAGGTTTTGCCTAAAGCTTTAACGAGGTGCTGAATTTCACTGCAGGGATTGTAACACAGGCAATTAAAACGCAGATACAGCCAGGCCCAGGTGGACTGAAAGGCTGAAAAATGAAAGAGGGAGGGAGCAGGAGTACTACACAGTTTAAATGATGGACATAACTAGGGTCCTTAACACACTGCCACAATGAGTTCTGAGAAATACAGAAACCCAAAAGTCTAATAAACACTGCTGGCTACCAGTTTGCGATCACTTAAAAAAAAAAAAAAAAAATGTTATTACCTCTAGAAATATATTTATTTTTCTTTTACTCCTGTTTTTGCAGAACTTTTTAAAGTCCCAGTCCCATGTGAACCTTCTTATATGTCAGTGGTCTCAGTGTTAGGTCATTTGCAAATGCTTTGTGGCCATTCCTTACATGGGAAGATTAGATAAATGGAAGTATCACATTTTCTTTAGGTGAACCCCTAAAATTTGTCATCGTTTTATTTTTTTATTTTTAATGATTTTCATCCTCCATTTAGTTGATGTCACATGTCTTTTAATACATAAAGCTTTTTTTGTCTTAATAAACATGATCAAATAAAGTTTATGTACAGTCCTCCAAACATATTGGACATTTGGGGGGGCCTTTGTGGAATTGAAGTCCGCCTGACCACAACTCGCAACAAAGTAAAGCCAGTAAACCCAAACTGAATGACTTGGGGTCAAGACATCACCCTATTGAAAAGCATAAATTGGGGCATCAATGTGAAGGATAAAAAAAGAAACAAGGTAAAATAAGGGGAAAAGTGACATTGATTAAAATCTCCCATGTTCCCCTTCTGAAGGCATTCAATAGACTGAAATCCATATCTGCTGTCTTTTTCATGAGGTACTCATTTAATCCAAGGGTCTTTTTCATAAAGCAAGTTTACTGAACTCGTAAGTTTTTAAACCTGAAATCAGGGAAATATTGAGTTTCTATATATTGACCTATTGACAGAAACTTATATTTTCTTTCTTGTTGGCTTTAAGGGTAAATTTTACACTGAGGCTGCACCAATGGAGGATTAATGATAAACGGCCGGGTAATAAAAAAAGAAAAAAGTTTTGACACAGCTCAAAAGTCAGGATCATTTCTCTCAGTTGTAACACTTCTTCTATTTATAGTATGCAATTGTGGCATCAGCTTCCAGCTTTATTGTAGCCTGATATTATTTAATTAAAAAGTACAGCTAACCAGATGAAACGTCTTAGTTTTTTATTTTTATCTGTTCCAAAGTCCTCCTCACTCCAGATGGGTTACATCGGGGGGATGAGATGCGTTAAGGTCTGGCGGCTGCATCCTTTAAAGACCAGATTCGTTGGCTGATTACGTCACAGCACGGCACTGTAGCCTGTTTGTATTGGAAGACTTCTTTTGTATATGGTCAACAAATGCAGCCTTCTTTTTCCCTAATTGGAAGGATAAGCACGATGTATCCTTTGCAGCCTTGAGTATCCCGGTTAGCCTCGGCAGTCTGCTGGTTGCTGCGGTCCTATCAGGTTCGGAAATTGCTTTTTTAATTATGCATTAAATCGGTAAATGGACCATATAGTGACGCTTTAAAGTACAATATTCTAGCCTCAAATGATCTTAAAAAATACTTTAATTGAACAACAGAAAAGTGAAACTTGAACTTTCAATATAGCGTTCATTGAAAGTTGCTGCTGCCGCAGTGCATGCTACTGTTCAATAGTTGTTGGCATCTTTCTTGTTGTACTTTCTCCAGCGTTGTCCAGCTTTGTCATCACGCCCTCAAAAGCCCGCCCGCTATATACCTTTAACGGCAAAAAGTGAGGGGGAAAGCGAGCATCCCTACCTGGTGCCCCTCTGGAGACAAAAGCTGGAAGGTGTTTGATTATTTGTCCTGACACAGGCTGTTGGGCAGCTGTATAATATTTTTAACCAATTTATAAAGAAATTGCCAAAACTTAATTTATGTAGAGTAGTGAATAAAAATTTCCAGTTTACTCTATCAAATGCTTTTTCTTATCTAAAGACAATATGTTGGATTTAACATTTTTACTGTAGGAAAAATCTATTAAATTAAGCAGTCTAAGTGTGTTACCAGTTGACTACCTATCTTTAATGAGACTAGTTCGATCAGGGTGGATTATAAGAGGAGTGACTTTATCTAATTGTTTTGCTAAAGCTTTACAGATTATTTTAATATCCACATTAATTAAGGATATGGTATGATATCTGGTGGGAAACATAGGTTCTTTGCCTGGCTTAAGCAGGACACTAATGGTGGCAGAATTCATATTAACTGGAAATTTGCCATTATCTTGAATTTCCTGCAGCATTCTGTGGAACGTTGGTGCCAAAATGTTCCAGAACTCTTTATAGAACTCAGTAGGGAACCCGTCTGGACATGGCGCTTTATTATTTGGCATGCTTTTTAGAGCTTCCTGAACGTCAACTGTTGACAGCGGTGAGTCCAGGGTCAATCTTTGACTATCTGATAATTAAGGAAGAGTTATTTTATCCAGAAATTGCTTGATGTCATTATCTGATGAATTTAACTGTGATGTGTATAAAGATTTATAGAAATCTCGAAAGGCATTTTTAATACCCTCCGGATCCTGTGATGTATTACTGTACCAGTTGATTCTGTAACTGCAAATATAGTTGTTTTTTCTTAGTTTATTTTCAGCTGATTAGCTAAGAAACTTCCTGACTTATTGCTATGTTCAAAGTTTTCTATTCGAAGTCTTTGTATTAAAAATGTATTTTGTTTTTCAATATATTTGTCTAATTCTAGTTTTATTTTACAGATTTTACCCAATTTTCCTCATCTTTGGCGGTTTCTAGCAACTTAATTTTGTCCTCTAATTTCTGGATCTTTTTTTGTTCTAACTTTTTTTATGAGATGAGAATGAACTTATTTTACCTCTCATCATTTCGTTCCCTGCTGCTCATAGTATAGATGCTGATGTTGCTGGTAAATCATTGCACTCCAAGTATGATGCCCATTCTTCATCTTTAAGCAGTGACGATTTAAATTCTTTTGTGGGGCTATTCTTTTATCTATTAGGGTTAAAGTAAGAAGAGCATGATAACTGACAGCAATGGGATGGATTACAGCATCCAAAACGTCAGAAAGCAGCAAGCTGCTGATTAAGAAATAGTCCAAATGAGAGTAGGAATGATGGACATTAGAAAAGAAAGTGTATTCCTTACTGTTAGGATGAAGAGATCGCCATGCATCGCAAAGACCAAAATCACTCATGTATTGTTTGACTACATTTTATGATTGCCAACTGCGCTGAGTCCCTGTTGTATTCAACCTGTCTATTTCTCCATTTAGACCAAAGTTGTGGTCACCCCCAATAATTAGAGAACAGTCCCCCTCGTCAACATTAGGACCATATATGCTGACAAATCATACCTTTTGGTTATGAATAGATATTTTAATTATGATGAATCTGCCTTTGGGATCTATAATTTTGTCTAACATTGTAAAACTGATGTTTTTATGGATTAAAATTGCTACTCTCTGTCTAGAGTTATAGCGGGTCGCAAACACATCAGGGAACTCAGGTGAGTAAGATCACTTACAGTTGTCGCTGATTTATGGGTGTCTTGCAATATGACAACATCTGCCTTTAATCTTTTAAGCTGGTTAAAAAATTTCACCTTTTTCTCTCTGGTGCCAGCTCCATGAACATTCCATGTCACAAACCTTACATCCACCATAAGTGTGAGTGAGAAACTGAAAAGTACATGCCTCTGAATAAATAGTTATACCTAGACCCAGATAGCATCAAACCGTGTGCTTGTAATTGTGTGGATGACAGGGAAGAAGCAGACAAATAAGATAAAGGAAAACAGAATTAAGAAAGTGTAATGAGTAAGAAAAGATGAAAAAAAGGACCTCAGCCCATGCTTCGTGTACCCAACCGTGACAAACAGCCATACATTGCCAACGTGCTCTTGAGCTGTGCATATATTTCATTTATCACCGTGTTCCATTCTATTAAATTTTATCAAGTTTCACATGCTTTAAATCCACCTGTTGTGCATCTAATACAGCCAAGGGGTGATCGTCAGATCCTTGAACAACTGACCATTAATACTGTCAGGATCCGGGACTTTGCCCACCAGAGGGCGCCGTGGATCCAAGCCTGGGGAACGAGGACGCAGCTTGATCAGCTGTTTCCAGTCTGCTGATTGCGGAAGCTTCCTATTTAAGCTGTGTGTTAAGTTCTCTCTGTGCTGGATCGTGTGTCTTACCTGTGCTATCATGCCTGTCTGAGCCTTGAACCTGTGATTCCTTTGAGTTCCAATAAATATTGGACTTTTATTCCTCCCTCCGTGTCTGTGAGTCTGCATATGGGCTAGTAAAACCAACGCATCATGACAAATACATAGTTTGTCAACTGTTACTGTAGCTCGGAGGCCTTCAGCAATGTATTTCTTTGTGATTGGGAACAACACTTGCCTACGATCTAGGATTTCCTTTGGAAACTGGTCATTGACTAAGAAATCCGGTCCTCTCAGCTCTCTGCCCCGACTTCTGACCTGCTCTTTTTGTTTATAGTGTTAAATACGATTGGTCTAGGATGGGTTTTATCAAGCTTCTTACTTCCGAGCCGGTGAACGTAATAAAATGTGATGTTTTTTACCTGATCCACTCACGGATTGTCACCTCAGGATCCTCCTCCTGCTGCTCCTAAAGGCCTGCGAAGACGAGGTGGTCTCTCATACTCTGCAACTGAATATCCAGAATGGATCATTTTATCTCCCTGCGCTTGGCTTTATTCCAGCGATTCTCTCAGGGCTTGAAACTCCTTATACAACCAATATTGAGCATTTTTACTTTGGATAAACTTTACATACACAAGTGCACTCTCACAAACAACTACAGGTGCTTGTTTCCAGGTATGGACATTCACTTCCATACAGAAAGCCCATATTCTTATTTTCAGCTACCACAGTATACATGTCAGCTTAAACAATGCTACTTATACTTCAGCGATAGTATCAAGGGGTTACTTTATTGTATTTTCTTTACAATATCTGCTGGTTGTGCTGTTCTTTTTACATCTCTTTGCAGGTGATGAAGCAGACTGAAGATGTTTTATCGTTATCTCCCTTTTATTTCCCCTTTTATTTCCTCAGTCATCTTTTCTCCTTTTTTATGTTTTTCCTTTCCTGTTCTACTTACATTGCAGTGTCTATAAAATCTGTAATACAGGGAGTATTAGAGAATTATGCATGAATTATAATAAAGCTATTTATATGCATAAATCAAGCTGAACACTATGGCGATAGCCCTACTGCTTCACTTGTGAAAGCAAAATCTGTTGGGCTCTTTTTGGAATCAAGACAAATATTCTTATTGCCACATCGCCAGACAGAACACTGTCAAAAAAAAAAAAAAGAAACTCCTTAATTAGGACTTCTACTAAGGCAACACGGGCATCCAGGCTGGTTAGCTTTTTGTTGATAGATTCCAGGACGTCACTGTAGCTCCTTTATGGAGACAAATAGGAGCAGCCCTGGTTGACCTAGACCAGAGAGTGTTTGGCAGAAGGTGTGTTTGTCGATGTGGAATTCCTAGGCTTCCTCATTGTGATGTTGCCAATAAACTCGTCCAGGTAGCTCTCCAGGCTCATCCAGGTCTCCTCATCCAGTTTGTTCCCTTGGAAAATATGAGACAATTGTTCATGTTTAAGCCTTACCTTGTTTAATTTACAATTATTGGCTTCTGCCTGAGTGGATTTGTTTTGAACTACATGTATATCGCTATTTTACTTACGCACAGCTTTCACAAGATCTCAGCTGCTCATTCCACTTCCTCTCTGAAAATATATTTTTTAATGGTTAGTGTCTTAGATATGTGACGGATAGTATTTGGTTTATTGAAAGGCTTTATCTGTCCCTGTGCTGATGGCTGACATTTAAGCACATATTCCAATAGCTTTGCAGTGTGGGGAATATAAATATGATATCTGCCATAACGAAGTTACTGCTGCTGAACATCTTAACAATGTAATTAGCAGATAGAACGGTAATAAGAAGTTCGGCATCCATTCTTTGCCTGCTTTGTGTGTCATCTGTTACGATTGCTAAGTGACAGAGCGTACACTGAGTGAGCGGCGGTGGAGGCCGGAGAAGGCTGGACCTGTTTGAATCCATAGCCAAACTCTTTTGTCTTTGTTATTTATACTGTATGTGTTATGTCCATATGACCATTCTTATATGATTTTATATGAACAATATGATTTTAGGGTTCTTTGAGTTTGTGATTTGCTAAGTTACTCTTCAAACAAGGTTATTAAGTTAATATGCTGCTGGCTTTTTAGACTCATGCCCACTAATATTATTTTTAATTTAAACCTGACATTTCTTAATGATCTGCTCAGGAAACCTCCAGCTTACAACTGCTTTATTTATTTAACGCCTGCTCATCATCCATGCCTGTTTCTTTTTGCTTAACCTCATGCCACAGATTAAGGTTTTACCTGGACCTTTCATTAAAGAAACTCAACAAGTAATCTGTATTTAACATCATACTGACGTTTGACAATGAAGCCTATTCGAGATTATGAAAAAGTATCATTTGCTTACTGTTACACTTTTTTGGGAGAAAAAAAAAACAGTCTGCCAAACATCACAGCATCTCTAGACATATTCCTTTAAGCTCATCTGACTTTCCTGTGTGTAGTGATTTTCGGAACCATGTGGTTTACCAGTTGTTCTATGTCTTCAATCTTTGGTGTAAAGACTCACTTTGGTCTCTTATGTAATCCCTGTCACAATCCAGTTCATATTACCACGGTGTCCCACTGTTAGACATGCCTTGCTTCTCTGAGCTAATTTTTTATTCACATATTCCCTGTCATTTCTATTTTTTTCTCCCTTACATATGCTACATTTCTTCTTTTCTTCCTTTCTTCCGTTTCTTCTCCATCTTAATTTGTGTCTCACCTACCGCAGTCTGTGGTCCTTTTTGACCCTCCCCCTCTCCACCCATTGTGTCTAATAACTCAGTAATGGTATAGCTGCCCTGGAGAGCCCCAAGCTATCAGCTTGCATGGCCCTAATTGTTTTTTCTACTCCGCTGTTACCTGAAGGACCACAGCTGAGTGAATACAAATTGACCACAGAAGGCAACAACACCGAGCACTGATCCAAGACTAATATTGCACATCCTTACTGGAAGCTGAGTTGTAGAGAAAGCTAATAAAACATTGTGGGGGTAATCTTAAGGACAAAAGTAAAAAAAAAAATCAATTATATAATGTTGTTATTGCCTTCTTATTCTATGTGTATATTGTGTCATACCTCATCCCATTTTCTCCAGTTTCCTTCCCCAATTGTCACCCTTCCTAATAGTAAGGGATTGATATTTAATTTACTCCCTTGTCAAGGATTATAGAGAAGGGGACACATTTTCATTTTGAGGTCACTTATTTAAAAGTAAGCATGCACGCACAGCACAGCATATTATTTTGTCTGGGATTATTGTAAGGGAAGATGAATCAAAAATTATAAAAACAATCATGTTTCATGTAAGCTGCTTTATATTTAGTTGCACCTTAAATGGATTTGAGTATTTTGAACAGATTAATTTGTACATGTTGAATTATCAAATCTTTCTGCTTTAAATAATACTTTATTGAGCAGATGTGAAACAAAAGGTCATTTGACCTGTGTAAAATTTAGTAACAGAAATATTGTATTACATTGGTATACATTTTAAAAGGATCCAGATGAATACCATGCATTATTGTATTCTTTCCTTCGTGTACATCTTATATTTTTCTTCTGCCTTAGATCACCATTACTGTCAGACTGCATAAATGCTTAACAGTCTTTTTACCAATTAAGCACAGGTTTTCCTCCAGCATTCATGGATAACCACACCAAAACAAAGCCAGCAAAAGTGACACTTCTTGTAAGCCAAAGATTAATTAGGTGGCCTCCAACCAATCGGTGACTTGGAGAACCTAAGAATTATGGCTGGCTATTAAACAGCCTCCAGTCAGTCAAACTAGTCAGATTTAGTGCAAACACTCTGAGTTAAAGCTACAGTGTGTAATTTTCAACGACATCTAGCGTCCAGACTGCAGACCGCAGCAACATGAACATCTCCCCCCCCACCACTTCTCCCCCCCAACAGTACGGCGAGCGTTACGGGACAAAATGTCTTCCACGACGTCCGCATCACCTACCTTCTCAAGTGATGAGGTTTGTTTACATAGATAATTTTAATACTGCCATCTATTGTTCAGTACCGTCTCAGTTATTCTCTCAACTCGCCGTAGTTACTTTCGAGCGTAATGGGCGATCTCGCAATCGCTAGTTTGTTGGCTCTGCGCTGCCGTAGCGCAAAGATGTCTGCCTCCATGGCTGCGAGACCCGCTCCTATGTAATTATAAATAACGAATTCTAAGGCGACGTAAATATTAAGGTTAAGAGGCTGAGGTCGTAGATGATGATAAATAACATAGTTATGTATAATATATTACATTTCTGACTGTATATCCCTGAAATTATTACACACTGTAGCTTTAAGATTCTATTTTAATTTTATGTACATACACTTTCCCCCATTTTTCCACTTTTTTCCACAAGTGATCTATAATAGTATAATGCAGAATAAATGTAAAACAATTCACGGGTATTGAACAAACACCACATCCTTGTTTTAAAGATACTTTAAATGTATTTCTGTATTATCTAAAACATTTTCACAGCCACAACTATGGTGGAATTTTCCTTCTAAAAACTAAGAGCACACATTTTCCTCAACTTGCACTGAACACTTGTAATGCTCACATTCAAGATTTCGGCTTTTTCAAATATGTCCTGTTCTCCATCCACTTTGTTTTTGCTCTCAGATCTAATGCTTCTTGCACAGATATTTTCTCAGAGATATGCTTGCAAATCCATCGGCTCTGCTTGTGGAATTGTTTTGCTCACTCTAAGACTGGAGTCGTATGTCACCTAGCAACCTTTTGCATCCAATAGAACAACATCCTCAGAAAGGGTTCTTCTAATGAATTTGCCTGTTACTGTTTACTTTTAATAAAGTTGTTTTTCAAATGTTTTCTTCTAACCCAATATAGTGCAATGATTGATATGCCATAGAAACAGATTTAAGAAACAATTTCTCAATAAGTTTAGGCTACTTACTTGAGAGTCTTGGGGTCGAACCATCTTCAGGCCTTATGTGAACATAAAATTCCCTCTTCATAGTATGGTAGTATGCAGATGCTCATCCTGCATAGTAGCATACTGAAAATTTATTGACTTTTCATTGCTGATTTTGGAATCACAACCTATAAATCCATTTATTATCCATCCATCCATTATCTGACACACTTGTCCCGAGTGGGGTCGTGAGGGGTGCTGGTGCCTATCTCCAGCAGTCAATGGTCGAGAGGCGGGTAGGTTTTTATTATTTTTTTTCTAATAGTTTGTGTGTGTTTTCAGCTTCTTATTTATCAAAATTCATATTGCAATGCAATTTTACCATCAGTAAGCAGTAACAGGCAAACTCAGTAGAAGAAAACAAGCGCATCCTTTCTGAATTTGTCGTTCCATTGGCCGGAGAAGTGTGTGTGAGATAATGCCATTGAAGATTCTGTGTTGTACGAAGGGAAGAAAAGTACCAAATAAAGTCTGTGTGTTCAACTACTCCACCTCTCTTCCTCTGTGTGTGTGCGCAATTAACCCGGACTGCTAGTTACCACCATCAACGAACCATACCAACCACATTTTTAACCAGCAGTTCCATACCACAGTCAGCAACTATAAAGCTGGAGAGATAACATGAGCATTACAAGATTTGAGCGCAAGTAGAGGAAATCCTGCCCTCAAAAACTCTTTTTGGCGCTCAGATCCCAGTGGAAGATGTTGGCGCTGAAGGCAGTAGATCTGCCTAAGCAGGTAAACGGCATGTACTCACTATGCACCTTTTCAAGTAGGAGGACTCGGACTACACTCAGTCATTCACCCATTCATGCACGCATGATGATGATGGTGTCAAGCTACTTTGTAAGACATGGTTAATTAGCTACAAGACACAAGTTAGGTACAAGAAAAAAAAACATGCAATTAATTCCAAAAGCAAATGTCTCTCTGAAATAGTTTTATTTGACAGTATACATTTGTTTAAAGAAAGGGGAAAATGTTTGACCTGTGCCACAGAGCTACAGCCACACACATGGGTTAGAGAAAAGAGGCCATTCCATTCTTGTTTATACCCACACCTTCAGTCAAGGTGCCCTCCAAAACTACCAGTCTGGAAGTGACAATTGATAGTTAAGGGGTATTACTTAGGGGGCGGTTTGGGAGTCAGTCAAAAAGTCTACATCCTCTTCATCCTGTCTTGCAAATGCAAGTGAGGTTGTGCTAAAATAATAAGCAGCAGAGCCCTCTACTGTATGGCAGAAACACTAAAACTGTGAAAGAAATTTTTTCTAACTGGATGATGTCAGTTAATCATTTGTGATACATTTTCCTCTAATAAGCCATTTATTTACAGTGAATCTAAAGTTGATTATTTGCAAACCTAGTTCTGACTATATCAGGCACAGAGATGAATATGAAATGGGGTATAGGAGAAATAATTTTCTGCCATTTCTCAATAAAAGTCTAATGTATTCTTCAAAAACATGAGGTTTACAACAGCTTGAAAAATCTGTATTTTTCTCTTCAGAGATGCCATATTATAAAGAAAGCAAAGGATGAGATGTCACAATAACTGAAATGTGTTTCCATTAGCCGACAACCTCATTGAACCCAGCATGTTTTTACTGAGTTGGTAGTGTTTGTGTGTTGTGTGTGTGCCCCTAAAGATACAAACAGGTAGATAGCAAGGAAAAAAATATATATATATATTATATATATAAATATAAAAGGCATAAAAAAACTATGAATTAACACGTGGAATTAGATACAGGTGAAATAACTGAAAATATACATTAGATTTTTTTAAATACCCCTTATAATTCTAAGTATTACTTTGCTCACTATATCGAGCTTAATCATATGAAGTAATAACCTCACTTTCTATCAGTCTAAAGTTAGTACCTTGCACTCATATAGTGCAATGTTGTTTGCAAACTTATTAGAAAACATGCACGAGCCAGGAGCCAGGAAAAGACGGGGAACCAGCACTGAGTTTATATGGGAGACTGAACAAAGACATGACTAATGAGCTGATTGGTAGCAGGTGTGAAGAGAGGATTCTAGAAGGGAAAAGGAGACCAACACAAGAGGGCAACAGAGGGCGACAAATGAAAAACCTAAGAACTCCAATATATCCAAACAACACAACAAAATAGAAATTAAACCAATAAAAGTAAAAAATAATGGATCAAAGTAAAACTGAATACTCAAAGGAAAACTTACCAAAACTAAGACCGTGACAGTAGAATGCTCATTCTTGTTGTTTGCTATTTTTATGTAGGATACTCTAATTATTAGCTCTTCTTCCTTATTGTAAAAGGTAGGGACAGGACAGGACAGCTTATCAATGTTCTTTTAATGCTCTTAGAAATAAGTTTAAAGCCATCGACAAGTACCCATGTATATATACACGGCAAAATCGTTTGTCATCTTTACCATCGACAGGCTGCATCAATGTCCGGAGTCCCTCGTTTTCCAGCCAGATTTGTTCAAATTTGCATTTTCCCGTTCTCTAGCCTTTTCTCCACCTTCTTTTCTGAACATACGGCTTTACAATCAACCGGAATATATAATATATCTGACAAAAAAGTGTTTATATATATATATATATATATATATATATATATTATTTTTTATAAAGTAATTTAAATGCTACAATAATCACATTAAATTAATTTATAAAATAATGATTTAATGACTTGATGATTTTTAATGAGCTGCCGAAACCCTGCAGAAGTTAAAAAAGTATAATGTTCAAAACCTTATATAGAAAAGAAAAATCAGCTAATTTATTTGTGAAAATGGATTAAAAAACCTGTTTTATTTTTTATGTCTTTAAATTTACAACATAGTTTATTGTTAGTATGGAAATATGTATAAAGGCAAGTAAAAGCATTTTTAAAGTATACAGTATCTAGCTTATAAAAGTGGTTTCTCCATTGAAAAAAAAAAGAGTATTTCCCTTTCTTTTATAAAAAAAAATAATAAATAGTAGGGATAGCAAAAATTCTTGTCTCCTTGGCATGTGACCAGTTGAGTGTTTGGGAGGTTTGTATTTGAAGGTGTGCTCTTTAAAAATGGTCACTATAAACCTCCTAGGCTATTCATTTAAGCCGGTCCTGAGTGCTAAAGAACTGTTTTTATTCACACCAAATAAACTTTTCTATTTTTTTCCTTTATCTGTGCGAGTCTCTCCAGGTTGAAATTATATTGTCATCAAAGCCATTTTAATATGAACCTTAAATCAAGTCTATATAAAAAGTGAGTTTTTCCACTGCAGATACTGCTTTCATCAAAATTTACCCAGGCTTGATTTTAAAGCTGGTATTTATAATTATTGCAATTTCATTAATCAAAAGGACTAAGTTCATTTTTTTGTATAAGAAAAACATCTTTAACTATAGGTTTTAATCATCCTTCATTTTTTCCAAGGTTTTATGTTGACTCTGTCTCTAGCTTCGAAACCCCTCCTCCCATGAGCATTTTAGTATTCCCCCTGAAAGTACTACAGCTGGAAAACCACTATGTTAGCCTAACATTGCTATTTAGCTTGTTTTTTTGTTTTTGTTTTTAGCTCATCCACATTATAACTAGTTACTGCATAAGCATTCAACACTTTAAACCATTGCTATCACTCAAACTTCTTTCTTTATTAGAACACTATGTCTTCATCTAAATTTCTTACCTTCATTTAAATCTGGTTTAAACTCCTCAGCTCTTCAAACCTCTCTTGTTCTTTTATCTTATGTCCCCTCTGTTCCATTTTCTTATCCTTTGCTGCTTCCCTCGCTCTCTGAATTAGCATAGAGAGCCGGAGGTACATGGTTTCTTATGTATTGATCTATCTATTTTTAATGGCCCTACGCTTCCCAGAGTAGGAACCATCTTATGCAGGTTCCGCTGGACCAGTGACGCTGTCAGGGCTTGTTGGCACTCCATGCTTCTTAGAACAAGAGGAGGCGACCTTGGAAGTCCATTAAGTATGCTCCCAGGGGACACAGACTGGTCCATCAGTCATGGACCCACATGACAATGAGAGTGAACAAAAAAAAACACGACTGCCTGTAGTTTCAATAAAAAAGTTTTACCTGCAAATCAAACTTGTGCAATTTAGTAAATTGAACTGTTATAAAACTCTGACCTCAATTTTTACAGGTGTGAATCTTTTATTCAAACAGGCAAATAGCTTGCCAAATCAGACACTTGCAACTTAGAGTAATCAGAATTTCACAGTAAGCTCATCCTAACAGACCATTACTAATAAGAAGAGAAACTCAATATCTTACTAGGAACATTAATGACTGGAGGTCACTGGGTCATAAATAAAAATTATTACTAAGCAGATCTTCAGAAAAAATTATTTGATAGTTACTTGACATTTAAAAGGGATACATTCTTCTCTCTTCTTGGTCTATTTACAGTTTTTTTTCTGTTCTCTTAACACATTTGCTAATTTCTCTGGTGTAAACAAGATGCCAAGAATTATTTATTTTAATGATAAAGAGAAATGCAGCTTGTGGAGGTGGAAAATTACCAGGGGTACATAATTCAAACATATAGTAAAAGCTTTGAATATGTGAAGATGAATACAGCGACTATATAGTCATAATTATGAAATGTTTAACTTTAAGTACATTTTTTCCCAGTCTTTAAAATTAATTTTCGGAAGCTTATTTTGCCTGAACTTTTTACTGTCAAATGTTAAGATATGATTGATCATTATATTATTCATTGTATGTTTTGTTTTATGAATACTTTGTCTCCTGTAAGTGTATAAATAAATACAAATATTTTGAGCATTTATGACACAGGTTTAAGTAAGCCTGGCTGTTAGCTTGTTTTGAAGCAGGCTGGTTGCACAGAAAAGATCACTGTGGTAGCTTATGGGTTACTGGTTTGTAAAACAGAATTGTAGCCTAATTTGACTCATATTCAGAAAATCCCAAACAAATTCCTCATCTTGGTTTCATGAATTATGCCCCAGCATGTTTGAATACTGACATCTATTGCAATTTTTGTCATAAGCCATCCATCTATCCATCCATGCATATCCCAAGCGGAGTTGCGAGGGGTGCTGGTGCCTATCTCCTGCTGTCTACGGGCGAGAGGTAGGGTACACCCTGGAAAGGTCACCAGTCCATCGCAGGGCAACAATGAGACAAACAGAACAAAAAAAACATTCATGCACACAATCACACCTAAGAAGAATTTATAGAAGCCAATTAACCTAATAGTCATGTTTTTGTACTGTGGGAGGAAGCCAGAGTACCCGGAGAGAACCAATGCATGCTCAGGGAGAACATGGAAACTCCATGCAGACCCCGGGCCAGGAATCAAACCCAGAACCTTCTTGCTGGAAGGCAGCAGTGCTACCCACTGTTCCACTGAGCAGCCCAGGATTTAAAGCCCCGGATTCGTAATACCAATAGTATATATAATAGAAATCCCGGGTAATTCATCACTATGCTTTCCCAATATCCAGCACATTCATCCTGTGAAAATTTGCTACACACTTTCAGTCCAACAGGTGACAGTAATAGGAACCCACAATTGGTTCTACATTTAGGCCACATGTACAAGGAATTAAATATCTTGACTTAAAATTCATAAGCTAGTCAGCATATAACTGTAAAAACAAAAGAGATATTTACATATTAATGGGTAGAACATTTAATGAACATCACATAAAAACTCAGTCTAAAGAGAATGTATATTTCTGTTTCTAGCAAAAAAAAGTGAAAGTGCTCTCTGTCAGAGCATTACTCCATTAAAATACTTTTTCTTCATACTACTATGAAACTTTTTTGTATTAATTAACCTATAAGGTCAAAATGTTCTAGCAAAGCTCTTGCAATTTCCACCACATACCTCATGAAGGCTTTATATTAATTTTCATTAACTATAATAAAATATAGGCTGTGGGAAATCCCAGAGGACCTGGCTGTGTTTGACAGTTCCCTCTTGAGCTGCTTTTGTTGTCTGATGAGCTTTAACTACACTAGCAATCATATGGCCTGTCAGGTGGCATTATGCCATTCTTTATCTAAAAGTAAGATCATAATATTGATGACCTGACTACACACATGAAGGTTTAAGGTGTACTTCTTGCTTAAAAACATTTTAAAAGGACCTTTGTATTCAAATAATTTATGGGTAATGACGGACTGACTGGCCGACGTTGCAGGTGCTTAGCAGGAGATCACACTCCATATCCTGTCTCAGAAAGCAATGATGCCGACCTCAGTGCCTGGGGCTCTGTAACTTTGACAAAAAATAAAAAATTAGGCAATTTCATGATAACATAACCACACATATGACGTTTTGAGGTTTCATCTCTTGTTAAAAACACCTTAAAACAAGTTTTTGTGCTACAATAAAAGACTGGTAATGATGACTGAACTGGCCAACTTTTCAGCCGAAGATCCTACTTCACATCACAGCTGAGTGAGCAGCACAGACCAGGCTGAGGACCCGGGGCTATGCCGCTTCAACAGATTTAAGACTAAATTATCTCTTGATAAATCACACCGCTGAATATTTGAGGTGTAGTTTCTTTTTTAAAAAACAAATGACAACCTATTTTGTGACAAATTTAAGGTATTAAAACAACAACTGGACTCTCACCTTCATCTGCTGCTGCTGTTGGAACAAAGCAGGGCAGCTATGTACTGTACAACCCTACCCTTAACAAACCCAGAAATTAGTAGGTCTGTAGTAGGCCCAAAGCCCCTGGAAAGTTGATTTACTTGGGTAAATTTGTGTGGAAACTCTACATACTGGAAAAACGATCTAGAAATAAGTAAAAATGAAGGAATATTTTTACTCTTAAAATAAAAATAATTAGATAATATGAACTTGAAATAAGACAATGCAATTGTTTTTTTCTTATTTGAGTGTAAATCTTCTTGTTCCACTGGCAAGATGTCTCTTATACCTCCTCAATCCAAGAACAAATGCACTTATTTTAAGAAAAAATTAGTTATCTGGATTTCGATTTTTTTCCAGTGCACTGGCGTTCAGAACCCCCTAGGTCTTTGTTTGGAAATGGAAATAGGTTTTTCACAGTATCCAAATCAAAAGTATACTAAAACCAAGCATAAAGAGGGACAATATAAAAAAGTGTACACACTAACAAGCAAGCAGACAGCTAGGTACTCTTTAAAAAGGCGTATAGAAAAACATGGATGCATGTATTCCAGCATAAACATTTCATACTCTGAGCTCAAAGCAGGTACCAACCCCTGGGGTTTTTATTCTTTCTGACAGGGAGGCTGGTGGGCTTGTTCTCCAGCTGGTAGCTCACAGATAGCCAGATACTCTCCTAATGAGATCACTGCCATCCAATTCGGTGAGGGTCAGCGCTCATTTTGAGCAATTCATTTTTAATTGGTCTCAAATCTAATTCATTTCATGATGCCTGCTCTGGTCCTTATCTTTCCTCATGCTTGCTGAGTGACACTGAGCAATTCCCTTGATGTTGTCTTCTCTTTGTTATTAGTCTGAAATAATGGAGTTACTGTTACGGACATTTGGTTATGTACTATTGATGCAGAAGAGGTACTTATATGTTGTTAATTGTTTAATAATCTTGAAAATGTGGATATTTTCCTTGTTTTTAAGCTTTTTAATGATTAGAAACAATTTTAAGGACGATTAAAAACTATTGCAATATTTTTCACAAGAGATATGAGAAATGCTTTAACACACAACAGAGCACTTGACCCAAGGCTTCTTAAGAAGAATGAACCAATAGTGTGTAAGACTTAAAAGTCGATGTTCAAGCAAATATCAACAAGGTTCGGCCTCTGTTCTCCAATAAAATATCAGGATTATGAGAGTGGAGCGCTTATTTTTTTTCTATATTTTAATAGCTAACCTAAGTCTTTTTACCCATCACACCTTTAAATAACTATTTTTTTCTTGAACCATCCTTTTCCTGGGTGTACTCTGTGTTGGGATCCTCAGGCTTGCCCACCAGAGGGCGCCGATGATCCTCTTCTGCTCTTTTGTCTCTTTCTCTTAGGGCTGGAGTCACTGTCAGGTTCTGGAGATTAACCTCTGCCTCCAGCAGAGTGCGCCGTGGGTCCTCCTGAGCTGAGCCTCTCACACACCTGTGGCTGATCTACTAATCAGGAGGACCACAGTATTTAAGCTACCTTCAGACCTGGATTCCACGCCGCAGTGTTGATCTTAGTTGGAATCCTGTCTCTTCGTGAAAGCTCTGGATGAGCTTAACCTCCTGTCTCTTCGTGAAAGCTCTGGATGAGCTTAACCTCCTGTCTCTTCGTGAAGCTCTGGAAGAACTGTCTCTCTGGCAACCTGTCTCTGGCCTGCAGCTCTGGGAGAGTAGCATCACAGGAAACCAGTTTCAAGCCTGAAGCTCTAGGAGACCTAACCAGCTAATCTGCCCTGGTGAGCCAACCCAAGATTTCTACATGGTTGAAATCTGAAGACTGCTATGTGGAGTTTCCCTGGAGGTTCCTACGTAGAATCATTTTCTAGAGTCCTTCGTGCATTCCCTTGTTGATCTCTGCTGTGAGCTGGAACCTCAAATCAAGGACTGCCACGCTAGCCAGAAGCTAGAAGCTTAGCCTCTCATGAACTCCGCCTTTCTACAGTCTCCAGTCCCTGTACAATCTCCGGTGAACCCGCTCTCCAGTCTGAACCAGTTCCCGTGTCATATCCATTTCTGTGCTTTAATAAACTCTTTTGGACTTTTACCCATTTTCCCCGTGTGTGTTCTGCATTTTGGGCTTTACTCCCAGAACCCATCATGACAGAACACTGCAGCCAAACACAAAGCCCAGCAGATCACCTCCGTCGTAGAGCTGAGAAACAGGACGCTCTGACTCCTGATCACACACCGTCCCTCCGTGAGTTAAAATCCCAGTTGGACTTTAAGAAAACACACGTTTCAAGATCCCACAGGCTTCGTGGGAATCACAAGATGGCGCCAGTTCAACTTCCGGTTCCGGTTTCGTCACTTCCGGAATTCCGTCCGTCACCTCCCAGTCAAGATAATAACCCTCCTTTCTGGTCTGAACTCATCCCATCGCTTTCGTCACCCGGTCCTTCTCTGCCTGAGAGATTTTCCGGCAATCCAAGAAAGCTCAAAACATTTCTATTTCAGTGTCGGTTATTTTTTCAATTTTTCGAGTCAGATTTCCTGTATGATAGGGATAGGATAGCCTTTGTAATGTCTTTTCTGTCCGGTGAAGCCCTTGAATGGGCGGAGACCGGATCTAGATCTTCTCACTATGATTATGAAACGTTCATCCAGGAGTTTGAAAGGACTTTTAATCAGGTCACAAATAAATCCTGGTTTTCAAGGGGACTTTTGGAATCCAAACAGGGAAATAGATCAGTTGCCGAGTTTGCTTCCGAGTTCCAGGAAAAAGCAGCCGTTTCCGGGTGGAATGAGTCTGCACTTAAGACTGCATTTCTCCAAGCATTAAATGAACCGATCAGAAACGAACTAACCTTTTATGTTGAACCAGATAACCTTGAGGACCTCATTGAGCTTGCAGTCGGGTTAGATATTGGACTGCAAACTAGACCCAGAACCGCACAGCCTCAGTTTCTGGATTCCAGTTCCATTCCGCACCAGGTTAGTTTCTCCTCACATATACTCAAATTAGGAGTATATGGACTCCTAATTAGGCCCACAAGTTAAAGTTCAAACTACTAGAGTCACCCGCCAGCTTGATCAGACACCTGCACCCGTCACCGTTGAATCTAGACCTGTTCTCTCGCCTAGTAATCTAGCTCCCCACATCCATGAGACAGATCTCTGGAACTTTTTCTATGGTGATAGGGAGGATATCTCCCCTTTCGAGCCACCACATCCAGTGTTATTTAGATCCTGAACCAGTTAGTTTTAATCCTGACCCCATGCCTGACTCTTTAGCCTCAGTTCCTGAAATTCATTCTGGTATTCATATTTTTCAACCGGTTAGTTTATCGACAGATTCAATCAATAAACCTGTTAGCCCCGCTTCTATGACCCCCCAATGTAAGAGACGGCGTCGCCGTAAGCACGCTCTGAGCCGTCTAGAGACCCCTGAGTTAACTTTGTGCCGTCCAGAGACCCCTGAATTAGCCTTGTGCCGTCCAGAGACCCCTGAGTTAGCCTTGTGCCGTCCAGAGACCCCTGACTTAGCCCTGTGCCGTCCAGGGACCCCTGAGTTAGCCCTGAGCCTACCGGAGACCCCTGAGCATACACTTAAGAGGGCTTCAGAATGTGGAGTTTGTGAAGAAATTCCTCCAAGAACCTTTCAACAGAGACCACTAATCGCCAAGAACCCTCCACCGACGCCTCAAGCCACCTCTGAGACTGAACTTGAGCCTCCATGGGTGGCCCCTCCGTTGCCAGAGGTGGAACCGCAGTCGGTGGTCCCACCTGCTCCTGAGTCTGAACCGCAGTCGGTGGTGGCGCCTGTCCCTGAGGTGGAACCACAATCGGTGGCCTCACCAGTTCCTGAGGCTGAACCACAGTCGGTGGTGTCGCCTGCTCCTGAGACGGAACCACAGTCGGTGGTCCTGCATGTTCCTGTGGTGGAGCCACTGTCGGTGGTCTCCCCTGTTCCAGACCCAGAGCCGCAATCGGCGGGCTCTCCTGCTCCTGAGCCGCTATTGGAGGGCTCCTCAGCTCCAGAGCCGCTATTGGAGGGCTCCTCAGCTCCGGAGCCGCAGTCGGCGGGCTCCCCAGCTCCAGACCCGGAGCTGCAGTCGGCGGGCTCCCCAGCTCCAGACCCGGAGCCGCAGTCGGCGGGCTCCCCAGTTCCAGACCCGGAGCTGCAGTCGGCGGTCTCCTCAGAGCCACCTCCTGAGCCGCAGTCGGCGGCCACTTCTGAGACTGTTCCTGAGCTGCCGAGGAGGGGACGGGGTACCCCGTGGGGGTACCTGCTGAAGCTTGGGCGTCATCCTCCTGATAAGCTGCTTCGCCTACAGCCCTGCGACAGACCTCCAGAGCGTCAGCTTCACCTTCGGCCCCGCGGCAGACCTCCGCAGCGTCATCTTCATCGCCGACCCCGTGGCAGACCCCCAGAGTCTCAGCGTCGCCTTCGACCCTGCAGCCGGCCACCTAAGACTCTGCTCCGTAGCCGGATCCTAGGCCGGTCTCCTGAACCTCAACCGTGCCCCCGGTCCAGCAGTGGTCCTCCCAAGACGCTGCTTCGTCTCCAGTCCCATGGTCGACCTCCTGAGCATCTGTCTCGCCTCCGACCCCGCAGCCGGCCACCAAAGACTTTGCTCCGTTACCGGATCCTCGGCCGGCCCCCTGAACCTCTGCCATGCCTCCGGCCCGGCGGTGGTCCTCTTAAGACGCTGCTTCGTTCCCAGCCCCGTGGTTGGCCACCTGAGCATCTGTCTAGCCTTCAGCCCAGCGGTAGGCCCCCTGAGATTCGACCTTGTCACCTTCCCAACGTTCGGCCTCCTGAGCAGCTTCTACGCCTCCGCTGCCGGCCCCATGGTAGACCACCTGAGACTGTGTCCTGCTGCCGGTGCCTCGGCCGGCCACCTGAGACTGTGTCCTGCAGCCGGTCCCTCGGCCGGCCACCTGAGACTCTGCCCCGCTGCCGGTCCCTCGGCCGGCCACCAGACACTTTGCCCGAGAAATTTTTGGGGTTTTCTTTTGTTTTCGTCCACCATAAGTGGATCGTTTTTTGTTCTGGACTCTGGTTTTGTTTTCTGCCCTCCAGGCCTGTTTCCCCCTTCGCCCGCCCTGGGTGGGTTGTTTTGTGTTTTCTGGACTCTGTTTTTTGTTGTTTTCTGGCCCTCCTCGCCCTAGTGCCCCCTCCGCCCGCCCTGGGTGGGTTGTTTTTCGTTTTCTGGACTCTGTTTTTTGTTGTTTTCTGGCCCTCCTCACCCTAGTGCCCCCTCCGCCCGCCCTGGGTGGGTTGTTTTTTGTTTGTTTTTTTGGACTTTTTTTTTTTCAGGGGGCGTCTGGAATCCGCCCTTGAGGGGGGGGCTCTGTTGGGATCCTCAGGCTTGCCCACCAGAGGGCGCCGATGATCCTCTTCTGCTCTTTTGTCTCTTTCTGTTAGGGCTGGAGTCACTCTCAGGTTCTGGAGATTAACCTCTGCCTCCAGCAGAGTGCGCCGTGGGTCCTCCTGAGCTGAGCCTCTCACACACCTGTGGCTGATCTACTAATCAGGAGGACCACAGTATTTAAGCTACCTTCAGACCTGGATTCCACGCCGCAGTGTTGATCTTAGTTGGAATCCTGTCTCTTCGTGAAAGCTCTGGATGAGCTTAACCTCCTGTCTCTTCGTGAAAGCTCTGGATGAGCTTAACCTCCTGTCTCTTCGTGAAGCTCTGGAAGAACTGTCTCTCTGGCAACCTGTCTCTGGCCTGCAGCTCTGGGAGAGTAGCATCACAGGAAACCAGTTTCAAGCCTGAAGCTCTAGGAGACCTAACCAGCTAATCTTCCCTGGTGAGCCAACCCAAGATTTCTACATGGTTGAAGTCTGAAGACCACTATGTGGAGTTTCCCTGGAGGTTCCTACGTAGAATCATTTTCTAGAGTCCTTCGTGTATTCCCTTGTTGATCTCTGCTGTGAGCTGGAAGCTCAAATCAAGGACTGCCACGCTAGCCAGAAGCTAGAAGCTTAGCCTCTCATGAACTCTGCCTTTCTACAGTCTCCAGTCCCTGTACAATCTCCGGTGAACCCGCTCTCCAGTCTGAACCAGTTCCTGTGTCATATCCATATCTGTGCTTTAATAAACTCTTTTGGACTTTTACCCATTTTCCCCGTGTGTGTTCTGCATTTTGGGCTTTACTCCCAGAACCCATCATGACACTCTGTGTGCCCAAGTTCTACCTCCTGCTTCGCCTATATCAAGATGTCACTTCTAATTTGCTGTTTGTGCTGAATCCAACCCTGCTAGCAATCAACGAAGAAGACATCCATTACTCCTTGTCATGACAGGTCCCCTCAGACTCCCACTGGACCTTAATGACACCTGACAGAACACAGGTTTACTACTTAGCAAACCGGCCCCCTCAGGGGCTGCCTATGGGGGCCATTTAGCTTACATGTCCTCACAAAGATAACAAGGACCTGACATTGGTAAAGTAGCATAACACAAATATGCTGCAGAAATGTTTTATGAAAGTGTCTGAATTTTTGGTGGAAATATGGAAAAGCTAGTTTAAGCAGAAGTAGACTAGCATTAGAAAGACACAAAAAGAAGAAATTGCAATGAGTAAAAATTTCTTTTTTACCGTCTACCAGCTTGTATAACCATAACCGTTTAACCTGGGGTGTTTAGTCAGTAAAAAGTAAACTTTGACTGACTTCTTCCTTTGGTGGGGTTTGTTACTGTAGATGAGAACACAACAATTGCACTAGGAGGAGTACTGAAATGAAACAATTTTGTTGAGGAGGTCTCAGTATGGACCTAGAGAGGTTCATTTATGTTGTGAATGTGATCTCACCTCGGTCTGGCACAGATACAAGATGTATGCTGTAAGCTTGAGAAAAATGCTTTCATGTGGTCAGGTTTGTGTTGCAATCTGGGATATGATTGTGTAGTGTAGCATACTTCTACAAACATTTTGCATGAAATAGGATAGACAAAACAAACTAATATTATGAATAAATCAGTTGTTTTTCATTTTTTCAATTAGCTCATAACACAACAGCTGCCTTTTACTTACATCTGCCTGGATAGACCTGATCCAAAACAGACTGAATTTTCTTAGATGGTTCTGAGGGACAGATTTAGATTTGCTTGAAATCAATCAAAATGACTAAGATAACATAAATATGCTGCAGAAATGTTTTAAATTGCATATTCTATAACTGAACTCAAAGTTATATGCAAAGTGATGATAACAGGACATTCAGCAAATTAATTAATACTTTAGATACCGTAATAAGTAATTGTACAGTTACTTTAACTAATAACTAGTTACTTAGATATAGCAGTATTTAAGTTATTAACTGCTTTTTAAGGCAATGACTAGTTGCTAGAAAGAGATTTTTTTTTTTTAAATACATTCCCAATACTTCAAAAAAGACAACCAGTAGACATGATTGTACACCATTTTTCTAATAAAGATATAAATTATTCTTATAAAAAATAACGTTTATCAAAGCAGAAGAAATGAGCTGTGAACATGTCTTTGAGAAATGCCACACCTTTAAGGCCTGACAACACAGTAAATAACAGTGTTTTTTAAAAGGTGCTGCATAGATATAATGGTGATAATAGAACAATATTGGTGTTCACTTAGGCAAATTAAAAGACTAAATCTGTCTGCTGTCTCATGATTTACATACTCTTAAATTTCTTAACCTCATGCAAATGTTTTGCAGGCTTTAATATTACACAGACTATAAGGCAACCTTACGCAAACTGTAACATGAGTTATACAGTAGCTCCTGTTTAGCTGTTTACCTTTAGAACTGAAATATGAAAAACCTTTAACCTTAATACAACATGTTTACAACGGGTGACTATGTCAAATCTGACGCTATTGCTTACCAGTAAATCACCAAAGGCAATAAACTAATGAGATCAGAACTCTTATTACTGCTGCCTTGGGCGAAAAGATTTAGATCAATCATCAGAGCTTACTTACTATTTACAACACAAATACTGTATGTCCTCATCTTTGAGGAAAAACCTCTCTTAAACTCAGCTAATGCTTGCAGTAATGCTTGTTTATATTTTTTATTCGAGTAATATTTAAGCACAGCCTGTAACATATCTAGTACATAAAGTAAAAATGATGGTAAAATTATTCAAGAGCAAATAAATAAATAATAATAAAACAGAATAGAGTGCCTGTTGATGTAACTGATCCAAATGTAAAGCTTTCAATTGAGAGTATAGGCTTTTACTTGTTTTAGCTATTTATATCTGTTTCAATATGAGGGAAATTAGAATAGATATAATAAACTGGACATAACAACAAAGACAAAAAGTACTATCATATAAACTTTGAAAAAGGATGAATGGAAATTATGCTAGCTAGCTTTGACAAAAAAAGGTTAAAAAAAAATCAGCTGAAGAACATGTAGCACTGAATCAGCAAAGATGATGGGAACCAGGATAAACATTGTAGAAACATGGTTTAATTTTTTTTTCTAAACAAGTCTCTAATTACAAATCTGTACAAGTCCCAAAATATTACCCTGTTGTTAGGGTAAAATTAATGGTTAAGTTGTTAGAATTATATTTGTCACAAACTCTCATAATGAACCCATCACACCCTTAAGCAAGCAATCAGATGTAGACTATTCAAATCATAGGCTATTGGCTCTGGAGTTGGACCTTTATATACAGGTGCTGGTCATAAAATTAGAATATCATGAAAAAGTAGATTGATTTCAGTAATTCCATTTAAAAAGTGAAACTTGTATATTATATTCATACATTACATACAAACTCATATATTTCAGATGTTTATTTTGTTTAATTTTGATGATTACAAATGACAACAAATGAAAATCTCAAATTCATCATATCAGAAAATTAGAATATTGTGAAAAGGTTCAAAATTGATGGCCCCTGGTGCCACACTCTAATCAGCTAATTAACTCAAACCACCTGCAAAAGCCTTTAAATGGTCTTTCAGTCTATAGTTCTATAGGCTACACAATCATGGGGAAGACTGCTGACTTGACAGTTGTCCAAAAGACGACCATCGACACCTTGCACAAGGAGGGCAAGACACAAAAGGTCATCGCTAAAGAGGCTGGCTGTTCACAGAGCTCAGTGTCCAAGCACATTAATAGAGAGGCGAAGGGAAGGAAAAGATGTGGTCGAAAAAAGTGTACAAGCAAGAGAGATAACCGCACCCTGGAGAGGATTGTGAAACAAAACCCCTTCAAAAATGTGGGGGAGATTCACAAAGAGTGGACTGCAGCTGGAGTGAGTGCTTCAAGAACCACCACACACAGACGTATGAAAGACATGGGTTTCTGCTGTCGCATTCCTTGTGTCAAGCCACTCTTGAACCACAGACAGCGTCAGAAGCGTCTTGCCTGGGCTAAAGAGAAACAGGACTGGACTGCTGGTGAGTGGTCCAAAGTCATGTTCTCTGATGAAAGTAAATTTTGCATTTCCTTTGGAAATCAAGGTCCCAGAGTCTGGAGGAAAAGAAGAGAGGCACTTCATCCACGTTGCTTGAAGTCCAGTGTAAAGTTTCCACAGTCAGTGATGGTTTGGGGTGCCATGTCATCTGCTGGTGTTGGTCCATTGTGTTTTCTGAGGTCCAGGGTCAACGCAGCCACATACCAGGAAGTTTTAGAGCACTTCATGCTTCCTGCAGCTGACCAACTTTTTGGAGATGCAGATTTCATTTTCCAACAGGACTTGGCACCTGTACACAGTGCCAAAGCTACCAGTACCTGGTTGAAGGACCATGGTATCCCTGTTCTTAATTGGCCAGCAAACTCTCCTGACCTTAACCCCATAGAAAATCTATGGGGTATTGTGAAGAAGAAGATGCAATACACCAGACCCAACAATTCAGAAGAGCTAAAAGCCACTATTAGAGCAACCTGGGCTATCATAACACCTGAGCAGTGCCACAGACTGATCGACTCCATGCCACGCCGCATTGCTGCAGTAATACAGGCCAAAGGAGGCCCAACTAAATACTGAGTGCTGTACATGCTCATACTTTTCATGTTCATACTTTTCAGTTGGCCAACATTTCTATAAATCCTTTGTTTTTATTGGTCTTCAGTAATATTCTAATTTTCTGATATGATGAATTTGAGATTTTCATTTGTTGTCATTTGTAATCATCAAAATTAAACAAAATAAACATCTGAAATATATGAGTTTGTATGTAATGTATGAATATAATATACAAGTTTCACTTTTTAAATGGAATTACTGAAATCAATCTATTTTTTCATGATATTCTAATTTTATGACCAGCACCTGTAGTATACACAAAAGTTTTTTACTTATATGACTGCTAAGTATAACTCTTTTTCCATGGAATAGTTATTTGAAAGCCAGAGAGCAGCACACAGTTACACTACCTTATTATGCTGGTTTTAAAAACAAAAAATAAAAATAATGCAAACAAATCATTGAATCAATATAATATACTACAGGAATAGGTATCAGTCTGCAGTCAAAGTTTAGGAGGAAGAAATACACATCAGAGCCCTCTATGATTCCAGACAGACATACAGAACACCTTGATATTCCCTTTTCTGTCAGCCTTTGATTCTGCTTAACTAAAACAAACTGTTGTTGCTGGTATGGGAATAAGTGTTTCCAAGCACTCTTGTGAAATTTCTGAAAATTAAAAAGTGTATTGGACCTCGTGGATGGAAAAGTGTTTGAGAGAATGACTTCAATTATGATTCTTTTTGGGGTTGTTTAAACAAAAATCAAAGGTGGATTAATTTGCTCTGCATCAACATTAAGCAGGTTACATGTATGTGAATATTGCTGCATATCGATTCTTTATCTGTGACTGCATTTACAAAATTTACAAAATGTGAATTAATATAACGAGGAAAATAATAGTAATCTCCCAATCACTCTATTTAATCTATTTTCAATTCATTGGCATACATATAGTATTTTTTACACATCTGACACTGTAGTTAATGTTAAGCAATTACCAGCTAAACCCTAACAGTACATGACTTCATTGTTATTAGAGATATCACTCTAATTTCCTATTTAAAACAGACCTTGTTAAATTAAACAGATTTAGGATTTTTTGTCTATACAGTTTTTTTTGATGGACTGATTTCAAGAGGATCTGAACATATATTTCTTGATTGTTGGTATTTCATAGGATTTGACCATGTTTTACACTTAATCGTATATAAAAGAGCAAAATGTGCATGTTTTTGTGAAATGGTAGGTGCTGCTGTTGCCCTTTAGCTTACTGGACAATGTTGTGTTTAAGCAAATAATTGTGTGAATGAACAAAAAGGAAAAGGAGCAATTTAAACACTGCAAAAACGATCTAGAAATAAGTAAAGAATTTCTTAAATTGAGTGTATTCACCCTTAATTTGAGCAGGTAAATGAGACAGTTTGCCAATGGAATGAGTAATTTTACTCTTAAAATAAGATAATTAGATAAAATGCACTTGAAATAAGACAATGCAATTGTGTTTTCTTATTTTAAGTGTAAATTGTCTTGTTCCACTGGCAAAATGTCTCCTTTACCTCCTCAATCCAAGAACAAATGCACTTATTTTGATAAAAAAAATTACTTATCTAGATTCAGATTTTTTGCAGTGAAGAGGTAATCTCTTTGCTCTTATAAAGCAAGTCTTACCCGTGTCCTTGATCAGGGCTTTTTTCTGAATGATGGGAGAGTGAGTATGGGAAGGAGATTAATGGCAGTAAAAACATGCCTAAGCACCTTCCTACAAAAGATGGTTGCCAGCTCATAAAATGACTACGTCTCGCTGTTGCCTCATAAATCCCTCTGTTACTGCCTTTGACTTCTAGTGGCACATCTCCCCATCTATAACTATGGAGATAAAAACTTGAAATTGTGTTCTCAGAAATATATACGCCTGTATTTGGAGACTGTGCAAGCACTACCACATTTACATCAGCATTGCCCCTGCAGGATTATCAGCATGTATGAGTTATCAGAAAGCATTCACATTCATATACACTATATTGCCAAAAGTATTTGCTCACCTGCCTTGACTCACATATGAGCTTAAGTGACATCCCGTTCCTAATCCATAGGGTTCAATATGACGTCGGTCCACCCTTTGCAGCTAGAACAGCTTCAACTCTTCTGGGAAGGCTGTCCACAAGGTTTAGGAGTGTGTTTATGGGAATTTTTGACCATTCTTCCAGAAGCGCATTTGTGAGGTCGCACACTGATGTTGGACGAGAAGGCCTGGCTCTCAGTCTCCGCTCTAATTCATCCCAAAGGTGTTCTATCGGGTTGAGGTCAGGACTCTGTGCAGGCCAGTCAAGTTCATCCACACCAGACTCTGTCATCCATGTCTTTATGGACCTTGCTTTGTGCACTGGTGCACAGTCATGTTGGAAGAGGAAGGGGCCAGCTCCAAACTGTTCCCACAAAGTTGGGAGCATGGAATTGTCCAAAATGTCTTGGTATGCTGAAGCATTCAGAGTTCCTTTCACTGGAACTAAGGGGCCAAGCCCAGCTCCTGAAAAACAACCCCACACCATAATCCCCCCTCCACCAAACTTTACACTTGGCACAATGCAGTCAGACAAGTACCGTTCTCCTGGCAACCGCCAAACCCAGACCCGTCCATCAGATTGCCAGATGGAGAAGCGCGATTCGTCACTCCAGAGAACGCGTCTCCACTGCTCTAGAGTCCAGTGGCGGCGTGCTTTACACCACCGCATCCGACGCTTTGCATTGCACTTGGTGATGTATGGCTTGGATGCAGCTGCTCGACCATGGAAACCCATTCCATGAAGCTCTCTGCGCACTGTTCTTGAGCTAATCTGAAGGCCACATGAAGTTTGGAGGTCTGTAGTGATTGACTCTGCAGAAAGTTGGCGACCTCTTCGCACTATGCGCGTCAGCATCCGCTGACCCCGCTCCGTCAGTTTACGTGGCCTACCACTTCGTGGCTGAGTTGCTGTCGTTCCCAAACACTTCCATTTTCTTATAATACAGCTGACAGTTGACTGTGGAATATTTAGGAGCGAGGAAATTTCACGACTGGATTTGTTGCACAGGTGGCATCCTATCACAGTTCCACGCTGGAATTCACTGAGCTCCTGAGAGCGACCCATTCTTTCACAAATGTTTGTAAAAACAGTCTGCATGCCTAGGTGCTTGAATTTATACACCTGTGGCCATGGAAGTGATTGGAACACCTGATTCCAATAATTTGGATGGGTGAGCAAATACTTTTGGCAATATAGTGTAGCTGAGAGCACACTGAATTAATGACTAAAGTACTGAGAATCGTCAAATATCTCACAAGCTGCATATAACCGGCCCCTACAAACTGCTCACCCAACCCAAACGGTCAACTGGCAAGTAAAATTTAAGAACTAAAGTGCCTTTAAATCGTTGTTGGCAATGAAAATTAATGACACCTCACGACAGTAAAGCCACATTGCACCATAAGAGCTCCAATTTGGATCCACATTACCTTTAGGGCCCAGTTTTTTGTTGTTTGTTTTTTATTTTATGTAATTTACATTGAGGTCTGTGTCTTGCTAAGTTGCAATAGCTGTTACAATTCTGAATTGGTTGTTATAAAAAGTAAGAATTAATGTTTTCATATTTTACCCTCCTCTGTGGTCTGTTTCAGGCGACACACTGTGATAGATAGATATCACAAAGAATAGACTTAACCAGTCAAAAAAGAACTAAATATTTGGGATTTATTTACCTTGTCCAAAATGCTGCATAGAGTTAAAGATTTACTCATAGGGCCGGATTTATCAAGATCCAATTTTGCGTGCAGTAATTTGCGCTCGCAAACTGGAATTTTGCGCGAGGGGCTGAACCATGGTTTGCAGGTGATTTAACAAGCGCGATTGCGTAACTGGTGGCAGGTGCAAAACTGTTGGAGACGCCCTATTTAAATGATGGTTTTGCGCGTTTGGTGGTTTGCGGCATGGGAAATTCGACCCCATGGAAATGGAGGTGTTGGTGGATGAAGCCTACAAACATTTAAGTGAGCTACAGCAAAGAAGTGTGACTGTCACACAGAGGAACGCTATATGTGAACAAATCTGTAATAAAGTAAACGCTGTTGGTGAAACCTTGCGAACAGTGGATGAAGTAAAAAGAAGATACCAGGATATTAGAAGGCGAACCAAAGAAAAACTGGCATATAACAAAACATCTGCGAACAAAACAGGAGGGGGCACAGTAGATGAGATGCCTCTGACCAGCATTGAGGAACAAGTACAGCTGACGCTCTGTGAGGAGCGAATCACTGGAATTGCAGCTACAAAATGGCAATGCTGGATAAACTAAATGTTTTGATGATCGTTTCCTCGTTCATTCCAAAAATATTCACACGGAGTGAAAAAATGCGTTCTCTGCGTCTCCTTGCTTCATTTCAATGTCTCCTTCTTGCAGCAATAACCGCTGCCATGTGTGCGCAATTACGCATACAGACCATTTGCACCTTCTTTTGAAACGTGTTAAATATAGAGTCAGATACCGTTAGCAAAATTGCTTTCAGGTTTGATAAATCACTTTGCGAGTGCTAAATTAATATATTTACATGTTCTCCTCCCACAAGACGCACTTTTGCGTGTAAACGCCCCATATTGCATATTCATTGCAGAAAAAGTACTAAATGGATAACAGGCGCTATTTAGCACATTTTAAAGACCAAATCCTTTTAGCACGCTGTTGATAGATCAGTTTGTACATTTTTTAGTGTGCGCAGTGAAATAGCTCACGTTTTTATACACGCAAACCTTTGATAGATCCGGCCCATAGACACAACAAGCTAATTTTTTTTCTTTTTACTCTGTAGTGTTTGGAGGAAAAGCCTTTTTCAGCTCATATTCTTTAATCTGTGTTTGATAAGTCTGGATGGTTGTTTAAAGAGTATTCTAATTGTATGCAGGCATCAAGAATTAAGACCTTTGCACAAAAGAAGGGCTTTTCTCTATCCTAACCTAAACTCCATCTAATGGCCCCTTTTCACTGACTCTGCTTGGCCTGGCTCTACTCCATCCAGTTTTCAAACATTTCAAAACGTCTGGGATGAGTTGGATTCGAATCAGGCAAGGGGCATATTGTAAATTAAAGCAAACAATAAAAAGGTTTTCTCTGTTGGGCTGTAAGTGAAAGTTAACATTAAAAATGTAACAAATAAATCAGTTAACTACTCTCTACTTTATTCTTGAAAACATAAGGGACTGAATTGTCTCAGGGTCAATGTGATGTTTTCAGTTTATTAGATATTTATTAGAAAAGAATTAGTCAACACAATCATTCAGTGTCACTGCTTTGGAGGTCTGGTATATAAAGACAATTAACTTGAACTGCATGGAGTCCATTTCAACCTAGAAATACTGTATAGAACATTAGATAAGCAAATATAATATACACTACACTCATTTATCTTTGTAGATCAGATTGAGGAGTAGGAATCATAATGATGATGCCTTAATCACACCTATTAGAGATTATTACTGACTTTTGCATGACAAATGTACTTCTTTTATGGCTTACTGTAAAACCACTATTTGCAGATTCTATGATCATCAGGTGGCACTGACAGCTGTGAGTGGATGAGTTGAACCGCAGCCAGGAAAATAACATTTACACATTTATGATTCCTGTGGGCAAAAATGGCCTGTGGCAGCAGGGATGGGGTAGAATTCAAAATGAAGGGCATTATGGCGCAAATCTAAACTGATCTAATGAGTATTTAAGGCCGGGGAAAAAGCACAGATTGGGAGGAATAGGTGTGGGATACAGATAAATTATCTATAGAAGAAGATAAAAAAAGCAGCTTTTAAATGAGTATAAAAATTGTTATTATAGATGATTGGTTGCCATTAAAATACATTTTACAGACAACGTTGACAACAAGCAAATTAATACAAACAAAAAAATCAGAGCAAATTCATTCTTGAAAGAAGATAATGGTTAAAAATGGAAAATTCAAAGGAAATGATTATTTAAATTTTGCTCATATAAATGCATTTATTAGTTTAACAGTTTGATGCAAGGCTTTTTCTCTAATAACTTGAAGACGTGGTGTTTTAGGATAATGTGTAGGACTATATCTAGAGAACTAGTCAAGAACTAATGGAAAGTTAACTAGTACTTACTAGTACTTAGAGGGGAACACCCAGCAGAGCCTTATTATCAGACTACTGCTTTGTTACCTAGGAAATAAAGCCAGAAGCAGGAACTAATTTGTAGGTACATTCCTTACAATGTTCATGTCAGACCTGGCTGCAGAAATAAATTAAAGGGAGGGAGCGTGGGGGGTTGGGGGGTGGTGGTGCATTAGATTTTTTTCGGGGACCACACCTTTTCTGCAAACATTTGATTTACTTCAGGCTTCGTGACCATTCAATCAGTAAAAGAAATCTCGAATCTCTATAAAAGGATTTATTTAAATGATTTTGCTGAATTAAAATTCAACATTTGTTTGATTCTCATTGTTGTTAGAAAAAAATGTGTCCTGACAGGGTTTTCTGAACCATGTTCTAATGTCTCCCCCAGCGGCTGGTAGAAACCAGACTTACTACAATCATTTAGATACTGGATACATGTTAGATCTGTATTTTGGTCAAAAACATCCATCCATCCATCCATTCATCCATTTTCTTTACACGCTTGTCCCGAGTGGGGTCGCGAGGGGTGTTGGTGCCTATGTCCAGCTGTCAATGAGCGAGAGGCGGGGTACACCCTGGACAGGTCGCCAGTCCATTGCAGGGCTTGGTCAAAAACATTTATTGAACAATGTTGTTGATAAGATTTTAGGTACAATTAGGTCCATATTAAATAGTCAAGAAAGATCCACAACATATAAAAAATAAACAATAGTGTAGTGGTGTGACCATTCAAATAATTCAAAAGTCAGTTGTAAATTGTAAACAACATTGCTGATGTCAGGCTAAACATGGACTGATGTAAACATTCATGTTAGGAGAATCAACTACAGCAGCTAAGAAGCACAGGGAGCGTAACAAAGTTTGTTACTCTTCTGCTTACAAGTGATTCGTCTGTGTGCACAGAGAGAGGTTTACTCCACTTTTAGTAAAGTGGCAAGCTTGAACCGAGTGAAACGTTCTTAAAACCCTGTCTTTCCATTCATTTCTAAATATTCTTCTCAAATGCCAACTGGATCAGATTAGCCTTGCATTGATGAAGCATGGCTTGGTGATGCTCGGTGAAGACGTTTTTAACAGTGGAAAAATAATTCTCACAGGATGCAGTTCTGGCTCCAAAAGTCAATCCATGTTTAAGTGCTTTCCAGACAATAGGCATTGCTTCCAATGGCCTTTTGAACTGTTTCACAATCTGTAAGGATTAATAAGGTTTAAATCAATATATTACAAACATATTGATTCCCAATAGAATTTAAAATTATTGTATGCAACATCAAATAATATATTCTAATCTCACTGAACCATGTCACGTTACATATATTTACAATTCACAGCTTTATTATGATGCGGCATCTACTAAGAATGGCAGAAATAGCAATTTCCATGCTTCATCCATTATGAAAATATATATTTTTTGGATAAATTAATATTAGACATGTTTAATACGCAACAGTAATAGTAAGTGATCATACATATTTTTATGTAAAACTGTAAAGACAATATGTCCATCCATCCATCCATTTTGAAACACACTTACCCCAAGTGGGGTCGTGAAGGGTTTTGTCAATGGGCAAGAGGCGGGGTACACCCTGGACAGGTTGCCAGTCCATGGCAGCAATGACAATATGTAGGTAGTTGAATTCATAAGGACAATTTGAAACTACTTCTTGCACTTAATTGTTTTCTCAAATATATATTTGAAAGGGTTTTCCTGTGATCATAACAGAGAAATCTGTGCATAGAAGGAAAATGACTTAAGTTACCACCCTCTCCTGAAGTAAAATGTGAAGAAAAAAAATACACTTAAGTCTGACTCCACTAACACAGGACAGGGAGGAGAAATATCACCAAAGTTACAGCATGACCCAGAAGAGCCTGTGTTGTTTCAGATGACCTTTTCTCTCTGAAGGAACAAAGGTGAAGGCTTTTGTGGTTAGAGGACATGCCTGCTCTGGAATACAGGATGACCTTTCTTCACAATTATTTCTTCTGAATTCATTAGAAATAAGTCTGGGCTGTGGTGGATCTGTAAGAAAGAACAGAAAAAAGTACACATAGTAATACTATGTGTCATCATTTTATTTCTGTATTTTATTTTTTTTTCTCTTTATTACTCACTTTTAACACTACCTATGTGAGACTGTGTTATTTTTTCTTAAAAAATGCCATATACCATTTTGTGAATTCCATATACAGAGTTAAGGTTAGAAAAACAAAACGTATGACAAAAATACATCTTTAAAAAAAAAAACACATATGAATGTATTTTTGTGGAGCAGAATCATATACAAAACCAGAGGGGCTACATATTAAAAAGGGAAAAATTGTAAAATTGTGTTTCTGCGTAATCAAACACTTACAGTCATAGGGAACGGACTTTCCAACGGTTGCAGTTCTGAATTCACCCAAGTTAATAAAGTGAATGTGGTTGGTCGATTATCAACTGAGCGGGATTGTTGTGGCGGAAGGTTCACAAGTAAGTTTGGTTGTGGCCAGTGTCTAGGAAGCATCTTGCTAATCAGTCATAGATTTTTTATTTAGAGGAGGTAAGTGGGGACGAAGTTGTTTTGGAAGAGGATGCCAGGGCGGCAGAAGCTTCGGTTGGTGTAGAAGCCTTACAGCCATACATGTTTGAGCCCTTGCCTCGCAATGCTGCCAGTTCTGTTAGCTCTACGCCTGCCGAAGATGTCCATCCCTGTGAACACTGGGACGGAACTCAGTGGTAAAGGAAATGATTCTTAGTTCTTATTTCAACCGTTGCATATATTACTATGATATATGAATCAAGATGCTATGACCTAAAAAATATGATTGACAGATGACCGTTGAAATATGATTGCCCGAATTTAGGTGTAAAGGCTGACGCATAACTAACTGGAATGCATAAAATAATGGGGAAAAAATTATTTTTAAGACAGGATTTTTTTAAATAGAAATTTTCTAACTTTTGGGACAATATCATCTGATAAAGAATACATTTGTTATACATACTAATACTCTTATTTATATACATGTTTAAACCAGAATGACTTTAAATTGAAATATGACTTCCCTACGACTTTAAAGAAAACCCATTAGGAAATGAGGAGCTGTGTATGTATGAAGAGCCTTGTATGAAGAAACTAATTAGCTAATAGAAAACTGGCCAATATAATACTTGCTGGTTTCTGTGATGTAGAAAAGATAACAATTATTTGAACAGTAAGGGCCGATGAAGCAAATAACAAATCAAGATTTAAAAAATAACACATTAATATTCTATATGATCTTACAAAACAATTGCTCAAGTTTGATAAATAGGAAATAGGCTATAAAAACAGAATATTCTCTTTAGGTATATAACGTTTTTAGCTTCATAGACTTCTGTGTCCGTTGGAGTCCATCCTTACTTGAAATATTGACTATAATAGTCTATTAAAAAAAAACTGTAGCATTATAATTTTCTGTGTGCCCAGCCAAGCCAAGCACACCTCTCATGGATGTATCTATCATTCTCCTTGCTTTTGGCCGGGGGGCTTTGGAGGAAAACAATTGAATATTAAACCACTTCTCTCCCTAATTGAACCGTCTGTATGTTTATTCAATGTGTCAATAGGAATTTGTATTTTCAGCAGACAAAAATAACAAAAGAGTCCTTTGGAAGAATACTTCTAAACAACGAGGCTTGAATAAATGGTTTTAATGATGAAACCATGCCTGAGAATATATTGCTTTTCTGTTCACTTCTCTTTATCTACCAACTTTTATTCATCCAATCGCTGTGAGCATCTTGTTTAACTTTGTAAACTGCAACGAATTTAAGAGAAACAAACAACAACAACAAAAAACACAGCCTTCAGTCCTTATTCTAAGGCATACATTAAAAAAAGAAACAAAAAAGAAAATGAGCAAACACTAACAAGGTAAAAAAAAAGAAATTTTAAATGTAGAAAGAACTATAAGAGAAAAAGACTTAGAAATTACTTTTGTAATGTGAGAAAAGGTATACAAATTATTTTTATCTGTAACAGACTAATTCATTTTTTCTGCCTAATGTTAAATGACAACTTCAGAATAAATGTATGTGTACATTTAATCTATAATGGCTATTGTTTTCCTATAGTAAAAACAATTTATTTAAATCTAAAGACAGATCTAAATAACCAATCTGAGCAGTAAAATGATGCTTACTGTACTTATCATGTAGTGTGATTTTATCACTAACTTTAAACCAGATCTTTTTACTTGGTGAACTTGGGCAAAACAAGTGTAAACAATATAACATGTTTTATTTAAAAATAATCATATTTGCTAAATCATACCACAGGCAACCATCCTATAGCCTTACTTAATGTTTACGGAGAGCCGGAGATCAAACCTAAAACCTCAACTACGGGAATGATCTGAGATTATCATTATTATTATTTTGCAACACTTATGCAGGCTACTTTTTGAGTGTATTTACAGCTTTATCATCCTGTGATTTATTTTTCTCTATGCCATTTGATTAACATTGTGACTGCTTATCTTGCATATCATTGATGAATAAAACATTTGTTTATGAAATTCAAGAAGCACTGATGTGAATATTAATCAGTGTGACAATGTCACTTTTTCAAGAAACTTTCATTACATTTGGAGAGTTTTGTGAAAGACAATAACCTGTCTGATATGTATAAGGCAGGCAAGGTAGGATTTGTTTTCCTCATGACTAAAATTTCAAAATGTGTCCTGTATGGAGAAGCAGGTCTGTGCATTGCTTCGGTCTAATTTTGATCCAGTTTTCCACTATAAGGCTACATTGACCAAACAAGTTTTGATGCTGAATTCCAATTTGTTCTTTCTGACTGATATTTAGAAATTGCTCACAATCCCAAAACTGACAAGTACAGATTGTAGACATCAGTCAGTACCACACTGATTACCACAGTGCAGTGCAGTAAAAATCAACTATCTCTGTGTTGTTATGAAGTTATTGAGCAACAGGATCTGACAATATTTTGACAGCATAACAAGAAAAAGAAAGGAAGGACATAAAAGTACAACTATTTATTCATTATGTACTAATATAATTCCACGTTTTTACAAAAAAGACAAGAAACCAAGACAAACAAACCACAAAACAGGAATAAAGAAAAAGGAAGAAACAAAGCCACACCATTATTAAACATGAGAAAAAACAACTGACCAGATATTCTTCTTCTTGGATTATTTGAAGGCCTTTGATGGGTTGTACTGTATAAGGATATTTGCCAAACTTTTTTTTTAAAGGATTTATGATTAAACATTTATCAGTGACCATTTATTATGATCAGCAGGTGAAAACAAACAAAGAATCATGCCAGGCTCTTGTAGATTAGTACCTGTTCAAAGGTGTAGCCTCTTGGCTACTTAATACCATACTAAACAAACTATGAAGGGATCCATTGCTACGACCCTGAAGACTGGTTGGATCCCTTTTTATTTTTAAATAGCCCATAAAACACTCTATTTAAAAAAGTTCTACTCAAAAACATAAGCAGCAGGAGTAACAAGAAAACTGGGAGATGTTTGTCTTTTAAATGCACATATTAATGAGTTCAAAGACATTGCGGTCCGTTACTTTTTTTTTCTTTTCCAGCTTATTATTCTCATTAACTGTCACAAGTACAGAGCAATGAAATGAACTCTCTGCATGTAACCCATCCCCTTGGATAGCAGTGGACTGCCATTGTGTGGTGCCCAGGGAGCAGTGTGGGGTTAGGGGTCATGCTCAGGGAGCCAGAGTCCATGAGTGGGGCTTGAATTCAGAACCTCTAGATTCTAAGCGCTATGCTCTAACTACTAAGAAACTCTATATTAGAGTCTCTGTTGTAGCAGGGAGCTGTTGCAGGAGGATAGACAAAGGTATTCAAATTAAAACCTTTTGTTACTACCCAGTTGGTTTTCAGGGTGGATATGACAAAACTTTGAATGCTGTTTTGAAGAGTGCCTAATGGTATCTCATATCTTCAACCATTTTTTCATTTCCACAAGTCTTAGATTATTTAAAAGATTAGACTCCACCCTTTTAGTATTTGTAAATAACTCAAAAACCTGCATTTGTTCATGGTTTTGCCAAAACCTGTCACCTATACAAAGAATCCTCTCTGTGTCCTGGGCACTGTGCACACAAGTTATGATGGTGTGTGGTTTAGAGCCTTCCACCGGCTTGGGATGGACAGCTTAGTTCATATTATTGATGCCCACAGGCTCGTTGAACATTTCTGCTCCAAGTAGTTGGAGGATTAATTAGGACCCAAAATCTGTTGGTCTTTCCTTTTCCTTCTCCACTAACACCCATTGTTTTAGTATTGTTAAATCTGGATCTCCCCTCTACATAGAACAGCTTAGATGGTATTTTATTGCCATAACTCATTCAAAGCTTTTTCCAAGTGCCGAATGGTTTCATTAATTTCCTAGGCTAGCTCCAGCTGTCTTAAGACCCTAAACCTTGTGTTTGAAGTACAGTACTGTGTTGTTCATTGCTGTGCAGCCTAGCCTTCTGATGGCTGGCTTAAGCTGTAGCACCTTCATCATGGTGCCTCCTTCCCTCATGTTTTCTGTTCATTTTGTGACTTCAAAGCAAGAGGTTTAATACATGTCCTAGTACAGTACTGGGGATTAAAGTTCTTGTAAATATCAACTTTAGCAGATGATAGTGGAAGTATTCTGAGGAGCCCTAAAAGTGATGTTTATTTCCTATCCATCTTACCCCTACCCCCTCACACAACTATTCTTAATGGCCTTTTGTGGAGTTTTCAGTGCTGCTTCTGCAGAGAGGTTTGTGCAAGGACAGTGGAGTAAAAATTGGATAAAATGTCATGTTACCATTCAGACTGAACACTTCAACGCTATTGGATACCATCAATTTATTACCACATATAGAAGTGGCACAATCTAGATTTTTTTTGAGGTGATAAGGCCATGGAAAACTCGCAGTTTTCCATTGTAGTTCTCTCTAGTGAAAGTTTTCTAGGCACCCTCCATGCAATTACTTCATGCACAATGCATCCTTTCAGATTCATATGTCGTGCACTTTATATTCACCCTTCTTTCAGTCATAAGAAGTCTAACTAAAACATATGCTATAAAATAGCCCGATAACAAAATTTTCATCATGGTGTTTTTTTAGGATTATTTGAAAGGCCATTTCTTCTCCAAACATAATGCATGCAGTGACATTCAAATTCTTTCATTAAGATTAGACAATTTTTTTGCTGTTATTTTATTACCTTGCAAGTATCAACATCCTTTTTTTTGGCAGCTAGAGGTACTAATGCAGTTGAGCAAATTACTTGTTCTCATGGTAACACTGCTAATTCCAGATCTCTCTTTTTCACTGGAGAATCAGTTTTTCTTCAAACATGTTTTTGTTGAAAATTTTGTTCTGATCCTTTTAAACTGATTTGTTTTCCATGTGAACTTAAACTGTACTATTCTTAGAAGTCTAATTATTAAGAAAAAGAATTGTTTCCTATAAATTTCCCCCGCTGTTTATCAACTAATTTATTTTGATGTAATTATACTATCCAATATAAAACTAAAATATCATTTAACTTAAATAAGACAGAAAACGTTAAATATACATATTATACAATAATTTTTATTGCTACAACATTTAAAAAAATACAGTTTAAAATCAGGGATAAGCATTAAAGCTTTACTTTAACATTAAAAGTGCAGAAAATGCCACCTAATTCCCGAACATCCACATGTCCACTTCCTTCTTTCCTTCCTTCCTTTCTTCCTGCATCTATCTGTTCCTCTCTCCCCAGTTGGGATTATTTACCGCTACATTCTGCAATCCGATGCGCTGCAGCTACTGTGCCCCAGGAACGCCTGCAGCCATGCAGCAATCAAAGTGAGACATCATTTTCTACCACCTGCACCCATGGGATCACTGGAATTAAAAGGGAGGGACAGTAGAAGGGAAGAAAAAGGCAAAAATGACTCTGGGGGAAAGGGATGCGAACAGGCTGGACAGGTAAGAAAAGGAGAAAAGTGAAACTGTCGGGAAAACAGGAAACAATGAAGAAATCAGTGAAAGAAGAGCTACCAGAAAATATTTTTTTTATTCTTATTCACTGCTTAGGGACCCACAAAATGGAAGTTAGAATAAGGAATAACAGGAAGCTGACAGAGACATAGAGAAATGGATTCGAGGATGGGAAATAACTGATAAGAGTGAATCTTAGGATGAGATATTGATAGTGTCAAACGAGCTTTTATCACAGGCAGACTGGAAATGAAAAAGTCAATAAATATGAATGCAAAAAAAGAAAAAAGTTAAAACAAATAAAAAAAAGAATGGGGCAAAAAGTGTTTTACTGCAAATGAAACCCTAAAATTCATGTGAGAGATGAAATTAAACAGTATAAGTGAAAGAGAATAGAAAAGGATAAACACTGAAATTACCAATGTGCAGATGGATATCTGACAGATGAGAATGTAGGATTAATACAGGCACAATTAAAGAGGAATGTGTTTAATATCAAAAAGGGAAGCTCTACAGATAGATTTGAGAATGTATCTAAGGGTGCCAGCAAAATAGAAGAACCTGGAAATCAAAAGAGAGATCATTTACCGGTTATTCTCCATCTGAAGCTTTTTTATAGTATTAATTATGAGTCTGAGCTTTATTTAGTGCGATGCCTGTTACATTCATGTTAGACTGCATTTACACTGTACTTCATTCAGCCCTCAACAACAACCCTTACAACCCTTAACTAATGTGCTGAACAACACTTCAAACCTGATATTCAATTTCTAACTCTTACAGTACAAAACTGTAGAAGGTTGCTAATATGCTTTTCCAGATTGTATTATATTTAACCATAAAAAAATACCCAATTAATTTAAAGGCAGTCGGGGATTGATGAAAAAAAAAACAGTGGTCCATCATTCTTTATAATGACTTCAATTAACTCATATAGTCACAATTGGCTTTTTAGAATATCTCTTTAAAAATAAATGGCAATGCCTTTTTTGAAAAAATATTAGACATTTGCACACAGGACACCATTTCATGAGAATATGAGAAAAATAAAAATAACAGCATATACATAATTTTATTGAAGAAACATTCCATTTGCAGTTCTCTCTCAGATTACCCAGGGGTCTGAAAGGTTATGTTGTTTTGTCATGGTTTATTTTTGGTTGGTTGTCTACGTTCCACCGTGCTCCTTTATGATAAGAGGATAAATCCATCAGTTTAGCTGATCACCAGCACTTTATCACCTTTATTTTAATTCAAAGGTGACAGTCTTGGTTAGCTATTAAACATAGAAGCAAGAGCCTAAATCACCCAATTAACTTGCCACTAATATACCAAAGCTGTAGAACCCATATAGCTGACTCACACGGATCAAATTAGCAGCTTTAATGAAGTAATATAGTAAAAGTCTATACCAATGGAAACGTGCTTGAAGGGGGTAACCAGTCTAGTGAAAGGTTTATTATTTTTAAGGACCTAATCGTTGAAACCCTTTGGTGTTACGATCGGAGACATTTTTCGTTGAATCTGCAATAGTGCTGTTGTTTTGTGGAGGCGTTTAACCCACATACAAGAAGAACTCAGAAGACTAATGACAGAAAAATAATATGTCTGGTCTGAGATCCTCTTAACCTGCAGCTCTGTATGACAGAAACTCTACACATTCTGTGAAATTCACACAATTCAACAGTTTCTAGATAACACAGAGCTGCCCCTTTGAACTCAAGTGTTTTTTTTAGCAATTGTTTATAAAGTGTTCATGAAGTGTAGATTCACTTTTAACTCTGATTGAAGACAGTTTAAAGTCTGTTTATTATTTAATCTTCATGTGCTCGTCTGTATCAGTATTTCAAAACTAGAATTTGGAATTGAATATTAAGTTAGTTATTTGCTCCTAAGGTACCAGCCTTTCTCCTCATAGTTCAATATGCAGAATGCTTAGTCAATCCACAATTACAGCATGGTTATGTAAGTGTCCCTTAATTGTCCATTAACATAATTATCACAAGCAGTAATTACCTTTCAAAGTAATGGGCACCAAAATGGCCCAGTAGCTAAATTTTGATAAGCGCAGTACCTAAATTATACCCATGATGTTTTACTTGAGTTAAAAACTGCTCCTGAGAGTAATCAGGCCACAAAAACAGAAAATTAAAAGCCTAACCAATACATTTTTGTATTTTAAACCTTAAGCCTGGTAAATACATGTGCAGATTCAAATCTGATAAATCAATGGAGAAAGCAGGGGTCATTTTTCTAACAAGAGTTTGAGAAATTGTGTTAAAATAAGACAAGGATGCATGAAATATTAAAACAAAAAACAAATTATTGTAGAAATAAAATGAACAAAGAGATGTATAGAAAGAACAAAAGGAAGCACTAGAGATCAGGTCAATGATAGAAATGATGTAGAAAAGAGTCTCAGGATTCCCACTGGGCCTTCTGCAAAGTGACAGCCTGATGAACACCTGAGACTCAGAGGTCCACAACCACGCTGCTGTTCACTGCCCCTGATCTTGTGAAAGTAGTAATAAACAGCACCATGATTTATCCCGACAAAGGAGTGTGTACCTGTACGGATGCAAACTGTACGTTTACAGTATTAAAAACCAACCCTCACTAATTTGCAAAGGATGTAAATGCGAAGAATGAAAAGCAGATCAGTATTATAAGAGTCAATTGCTGTTATTTTTGGTTCTCACATTTTCCCCTTTTTTAATAAACAATCTGTTGTCTTCCAAAACATATTTTATTTGTTTCTAAGTGGTTCTTGAGCTTCAGGTTTTTCTTATTACCTTGTCTCCCTCCTTTTTACCTCTGGTGTCATGTCTATTAGTTGCTTTACTTGCTTAACACGTCTCTACTCCTTTTCCTTTGCCAACATCCCAGGGCTGGCTAAATGACAGTAAGCATAAATCCAAACTGTGGAAATGATAAAATACTTTATTTAAATTTTGACTCAAAAGATTCCTTTACAATAGAAAGGAAAGTGATCTAAACTAATCTAAAGTATACTTTGACAAAAACAGGTAGAGTAACAAGTAGTTTGCTTTTGGCTGCCTAATGGATGCGTGGAGCCACAGCATCAAGAGAGTTGATTGTTGTAAGTCATTGAATGTTTGTAAAGCAATTACTTACAAAGTCACTTGTTACATGACTAAGACTGCTTAAGCCAGCTTTAACAAAGAGATGCTCAATTATCACTAAAGTATACTGGTTACTAAGTTTAAAGTTTGCTTGTTAAAACATAAATTAGGCCTTGGAGTTTTAGCCCTTTGGGTCCAGTTATGGGAATTGGCTGGCCCTGTAATTGGACAGCAACCTACTCTAAATGAGCTTTACTGATAGTACAGTCAATCTGGGCCTGCATCAGCAAAATGTGGATAAGCCTGTAAGCAAAGAATTGGTTGACCTTAATTATTAATAATGTGCTGCATATTGAAGCCTGAGAAATTCAGCGTTTTCTGACATAGCTGCCAACAGTGATTTCTTTAATGAGTGAACTTTAAAGATATATCCCTTTTACTGCAGGTAATTTACAAAGAAATGTATAAACATTTTATATATATATATGTTTTGACTGTCAATAAAAACAATATACCTTGTTTTTTAAATCTGTATTAGATTTGACAAGGCTTAAATTTAATTTATTGTTCGTTTAGCAGCCTTCTATGCTTCTTCAGTAAATACCATGACCTTCTTATCCTCTTTCTATTGTCGCTCTGGCTGTAAAATGAAGAGCAGTACTGTACAATCCAAAACTATGGCTCAGAGCTAATTAGCTTAACTGTTTCTTTCCTAGACAGAGCCACCTTTGGATTTAGTTTACCATTACTCACAGAGCATGTCACCTTGACTGTAAACACCAGCTCACTGGTCAAAAGGGCAAAAAAGCGCTTGTACTTCCTGCAGAGGATGAGGAGAGCCCACCTGCCCCCACTCATCCTCAGAACCTTCTACAGAAGCACCATAGAGAGCGTTCAGACCAGCTGTCTCACTGTGTGGTGTTTGGGCTGCAGCACCTCAGACTGGAAGAAGGTGAGGAGAGTAGTGAGAACATCATCAGGGCTCCTCTTTCCTCAATAAAACACATTAGATCCCAGCTCTGCGTGTCCCAAGCCCGTAACATTATCAATGACCCCTCACACCCCCACCATGGACTGTTCCACCTGCTACCCTATTGGAAGAGCCTTCGCTGCATTCAATGCAGATCCTGAAAAAGCTTCTTCCCCACCGCTATCAGACAGCTGAATGTTGAAAAAACCTGAAAAACCTAAATCATGTCACAGACTCTGCATCAAGCTGACCATATCAATGCGTTTTTTTTGCAACCTTATTTTTTCTTCCAAAATGTTTACACTTGATCACTGCTGCACGTTAAAGTCATAGGGAAATCATATTTAAATGTTAAATCATTCGGGCTTAAACTTGTTTAGAAATGTACTCTATATCACAAGATATTGTCCCAAAATTTACAAAATGTCTGTAAAAAAAAATCCTGTCTTAAAATCTGTTTTTTCCATTATCTTATGCAGGCCAGTAATTATATGTCAGCTTATACACCTAAATTCGACCAATCAAATATATCAACGGTCATCTCTCAATCAGTGGCGGCCGGCCCATAGGGGGCGCTGGGGCACCGGCCTCCCTGATAAGAAGAGAGAAACGTAAAATATATTTTTAGAAATTAACTCATAAATGTCTGTTTTACTCTCAAGACTGTGTAACTATAAGCAAAACAAATTATATAAACTACATTTCCCTATCTACTGTCATTAATTTGTGGATTTCCACAGACAGACTCCTACCATCTCTGTTCTGGGGGCTGTGATCAGACTGACCCACATTTGCAGAGAATCTGTCAATCATGTACTATTGCTAGGTGAATTTAATGGCCAATCAGCGTCTCGGAACTTTATGGTATTGGGGCGCTGAAAATACTGCGCTTTTACAGGCTTCTCTTCTGAACCCAAGCGCAGGTGCAGACAATTAGAGGGAAGATGGCGAATGTAACGAGCGAGATGCAGCTTCCACCAAATTCGGTGAGATCCTTATTTATCTACCCGTTTGCCAGAAGAACATCCCTGTTGTATGATATGAACATTTCATTTCATGGTTATTGTGACTGTGACGAATCCACCTCGTCGCTTAAAACAACCTCTCTAACTTTGCGCGCCACACACACATTCCTGTTATACTGTGTTTGTGAGGACCAATACACTCGCGCTGAGATCAGTAGCTCTATTAACTTAAAACACACAAGCTGTCCTGGTTACCTGCTGGCGTATTGAGGGTGCACACTTAATATTTCAGTGGGGTTAGCCGTGTGTGTGTGTGTGTGTGTGTGTGTGTGTGTGTGTGTGTGTGTGTGTGTGTGTGTGTGTGTGTGTGTGTGTGTGTGTGTGTGTGTGTGTGTGTGTGGGTATGTGGGGGGTGTGGGTGTGTACGTGTTTATGCGGGGACTTGTCATCTTCAGTCTGGCTGCGTCTTTGCTGGGTTCAAACCCAGTTTGGTGTAATTGAATAAGTCAATGAATCTGTGTAAAAGAATTAAGTTGTAAAAATTATTTGTTTTTGTACATCAATTGTTTGTGGAGGTAATATATGGACAAAACTGATTAATGAGAAGAAATCAGAAATAAGAGAGCCTGAGGTGAGGGGCTTAAACTATTTAATGAGGGCTGTGGGAAGAAAAGCGGCAATTTTTGTTTTCTGTTTCTTTGTTACATTGCTGGTAACTGGAGGGAGGCTGAGGCCCAGAGTATCTTGTATATGTTTAGTTTCTTTTGCACCCTGTTTTGAGTTTTTGAGCTCAATAAATCACCAACACCGGTAACCCGACTGAGACTGGATTCTTGGAGGCCAAAGAACCCCGTCACAGTGACCCAAATCATCACTGTTACTGTTATTATATAGTAAATTAAATCATTACTGTTAAATTGTATGTATTGTCCAATTGTTTATTTGAATTCTTATTCCGGGTTAGTTGGAGACATACACTAGGCTATATCAGCCCCACCAAAAATATTTTTCACCAGCCGCCACTGCTCTCAATCAAATTTTTTCCATCATAGCATCTTCATTTATATGTTGCAGCTAATATACGCAACAGTTGAAATAAGAGATAAGAATAGTTTACTTTACCATTGAGTTACATCCCTGTTTTCCCGGGGATGGATATCAGGTGTGTCATCGGCAGGCTTAGAGCTAACAGAACTGGCAGAGTTGTTAGGCAAGGGCTCAAACGTGTACGGCTGTAAGCCTTCTATAGCAAACAAAGCTTCTGCTGCCCTGACGTCCTCTTCCACAACATCTTCCACAACATCTTTGTGTTAGCTTGTATCCTCTAAATAAAAAAAATCTATGACGGAGGAGACTCATCCATGACCTAAGACACAAAACTCTCCTCCTCTTGCATGTTTCTGCTGTCCATAGCGTACCATGACAGTTTTGTTTCTAAGCTACTTGGTCCCAATGTAATTTCCCATTGGGAACCTACTAGCACTAAGTTGCTAACAATCAAACTTGCTTGCGAACCTTCCACCACAATAATCCCATCCTCTTGATAAATGACCAATCAGATTCCCTTTATTCACTTGTGTAAAATTGTGCACCACTCCGGAGAATGTGGAAATGCAATGGTTTGAATGGCTAATTTCCTATGACTTTAAGAAAGAAAAATGTCATGAAAGCTGTACAAAACGAAATTTTGTTTTGTATACACTCTCTGGATACAAAATGATAATTATGTTTGTCTAAGTCTACATTATTTAACACATTTATGGATCAGTGGTTTTATGTTCCTTTTTGTGTATCTGTCTCCTTGAAGCACAAATGGCAGAAGGCCATTTGTGTCTTCCTGTCAAAAGGGAGTGTTTTTCTCTCAACTGTTGCTGCTTGCATGCTGAGGGATTGCTGTAGATTCAATGAAAACATAAAAGCAGAAACCTGCTGTCGCCTAATGCTGATTGAAAAGGAGTGTATTCTGTAAAGTCAGTGACTTGATGCAGTTAGGTAGGTTTTCTGGAAAAAACTTTTAACCACTCTAACTACAGTATATGATCTGCGTGATTTGTCTCTGATAAAGACGATGAATTGATGCTATATAAGTAGACTGAATTTAATTAAACTAAGTTGCTATAACACAGCCATAACCTTCAGAAAACAATAAAAATAGATAAATAAATAAAATACACAGAACTCATAAACACCATAATAAATAGCATAATAAACAACATATCACTCACATATAAATTCACTAAAAATGCATCTTTATGCCATTTATAGATCCTACAAACACTTGAACCAAATTGGTTTGCAAGTCTTAGCTTTTGCAAAATTTTTGCAGATTACCCTCAGTAGCCCCACTTTTTGCCCATACAAAAAAAATGCATGTGCAATTTAGCAATCTTCAAAGTTCAAGCTCTAAAAGTGACCTTGCTTGGTTCGGCTGTGAGGGTTAAAGATCTGAATAGAAGTTACAGTAAGTGCAATCATTGAAAATTGGATCTGACATATTTTTTATGATATTGATTTGTTGCCCAGTCCCCAGTCCATAATACATAACTTTATGTTGTTGCCTACATACAGATGAAACAGAGTCAGTGATAAGGTTTATGTTAATTATTTATATTGAAACATTTTTTTCCTTCTTTTCAAACACTGATATGCTTAATGTACAACATATGATAGGCCTATTGGAACTTTGATACTTAGGATTTGAACAGTCAACAAATCTCCAAAACCAGAAACCTTACATTAGATAGCGATTCACTACAATCCGGAAGAAAGAAAACACTACAAATAATCACCTCTGAACACTGCAAAGATAAGGTTCCATACATTGTCTTTTACAAGCTAACATTATTATTAAGGGAGTGAGCAACAGGAGAAAAATAAGGCAAAAAAAGAAAAGGAAACCTTAAGTCTGCCCTTAAAAGTGAGCAGCAAAGCAGAGGACACTTAACCAGAATGAGATAACTGAAAAGAGCTCAAAACACAAACATGAAGATAGGAGCAGAAACTAACATAAGGACAGTAGGAGCAGCTAAGACCATTACTGTAAACAAACAGAAAATACAAGCTTACAAAAAATGCAAGCAATATGTTATTTTGATAATTATCAATTTAAAACCCTAAAATAAAAATACCTGTGCGTTGTGAGCCCCAATCTCAACTCCCCAAAAAAACAGCTTAGCCTAGAACCATGTGCCCCCCTAACAAAGAAACAAAGTAAGCCTCCACCCAAATAAAGGAAGTATAACTCCCATCCCTTAAAAACTCACCATAAATCTTGCCCAACACACGTGGGGGACCAGCTAGCGTCCTGGCCTCCCACAGAAACTGACACCTCTCGGGAAACACCTCCAGCTTCCGCTCTTACACACTGAAACGTGGGACTGCAGCGACACACCGAGATACCCCACATAACATCTTATCATTAAGACTTAAATGGCAAAAGCTCCATCTTACATCAGAGGTATGCTTGTTCCCTATGTTCCTAACAGAGCACTTCGATCTCAGTCTGCAGATTTACTACTGGTTCCTAGAGTTTGTAAAAGTAGAATGGGAGGCAGATCTTTTAGTTATCAGGCTCCTCTCCTGTGGAACCAACTACCAGTTTTCCTTTTTGATAAAGCTTATAGTTAGAGAGGCTGAGTTTATCCAGAGCTATCTCTATAGTTATGCTCCTATAGGCTTAGACTGCTGCAGGACATAGGGACCCCTTTTTCATCATTCTGCTTCATTCTATCGCTATTCTCCCACTCTGCAGAATTTGTTAGTTTAATCTTATGGGTAGATAAGCATGCTTAGTGTGATGGATTGCCTTCAAGTCAATGAGCCGATGCAATCAACTGGTTTTCCTTAGATTGAACATTTTGAATCAATTTGACTGTATGATCTGGTGAACTGTAAAGTGCCTAGAGATGACGTATTGTGAATTGGTGCTTTATAAATAAACTGAATTTAATTTAATTTAATCTATAACACTATGCTCTCTCTGGTTTTTCTCATAGTAGTTTCATCTAGTCTGTTCTTGTTTGGCTTTGACAACATCCTGGAAGAAATGTCAGCTGTGCTGCTGCCATCAACACATTTGTTTAAAGATGTTCGAGATCGGCCTGTTTTTTCAGAATATTCCTGTTTCTCTGACTGTGACTGGCTGGACGTGCTTTCTTCACCCTCTGACATGGGATCTGGCTTGGAGCTTGTCTGCCTGGCTTTGTGTTTCCTGGACGGGGCCACCTATGGAGCTGGTTTACAGTTGCCTTTTGTATCTCTGCTTCTTTTTCTACGTCTGCTTCTGTCTCCTTGAACCCCAGTCGGCCTCAGCAGGTTCTGCTCGAGGTCTTCCTGTTAAACGGGAGTTTTTCCTCTCCACTGTCACTACAAGCATGCTTAGTGTCAGTGATTGCCTTTTAATCAACTTAGATAGAAATTTAAAAATAATTTGACGTATCATCTGGTTGAATTGTAAAGTGCCCTTTTTTTTTACTTATTTTGAGGAGTGTGGGATGATTGGTTGAAGTAAACCATTCGGATTAAATTACATACAAAAGCACATGCTTAGAAAAATAGTGTCACAGTGTCAATCAGCCTATGCCCTGTACAATTCTGTTGTGGCATATCTGAAGCTGAGCTTCTTTGAATCTGTTATGTTTAGTTGAAGCAACATCAGCCACAACAAGCAGTTACAGCTTATTTAAATGCTCAAAGCAAAGCAAGGAGACAATCTATCTCTTAGTTAGTCTGCAATTTCATCAGTCAACTAATCAGTTCATCAACTGATGGGTGACAAGTTTCTTTGGTTATTATTCATTCATCTCGTTGGAAAATATAATCAAGCCTATGTCATTTCTATTCATCTCCTTGTATTTCTGTTGTAGTTCTCAAGAATGAATGAAGGTAAAACAACATCTATGCATCCACTGAATTCTAAAACAACTCTTCAAGATTTCTGTATTTTTCATTTTTTCTGAAAAAGTAACATTTCCATTTTCTTTTTAGTAATAGTGTATCTTTCAAACGGAAATCTGTCTCCAAAACCTTAGTCTTTCTATGATGAATTACTTTTCCAAATTATGCTATTCTTTAAGCACCGTAAAAACACTTACAATGTTTGTTGTATAAAGGTCTATAATACACATCCAACTGACTGCACTTTAAGATACCAAATTAAAGTCTGATTATTAATATAGGAATTTATTAATAGAAAGCCACTATTTACACAGAAAAGGGCAGTACCTCCTCATACCACCATCATAACATGGGGTTTCGGTGATACCAGAGGCTATGTTGTCAGGGGCTTAAATGCCCCATGGTAAGGTCTCCCATGGCAGACAGGAGTTTTTCTTATCGGCAAAAAAATGATAATTTGCAATTGCAGAGTTGCATGATATATAGGGATGTTGTCATGGTCTTGGCGCTGATGACCAGCCTGATTACTCATTTCATTCACCTGCCTAGCTCCGCCCAGTTTCTCATTACCGTTTATCTGATCCACCTGATACTGCCTCTATTTAACCTGCCTTCTTCCAGTCATCAGTAATAGACTATTCAAGCCCTTGGTGAGAGTCTTCTAGTGAGTATTGGTATTTTCTGATTGCCTGATCCTTAACCGTTCTGTCTTTGGACCTTGAGCCTGCTTGTTACCGTTCTGATCTGTTTGCCTGAGCTGTCTTCAGGCTCCTTCTGGATTCTGCCTGTTTAATGAACCTGAAACTGATCCCTGACATCTTCCTGGATTTCCCTTTGGTGCCTCTTCTAATCTCTGATCTTCTGGTCCGGACTCTAGAGCATCTCCTCGATACTGGCTTTGGCTTTGCCCTCCTCTGCCTGTTCTCTCCTGGGGTTCAACATCTGAGACTCTTTGGGCAGCATTCACCGTGTCTTGTCGGCAGCCGACCGGCTGGAACCAACTTCGTTCTTTGGGCACGGACTGAACTTTGAGACCAGGTTAGTGAATCAAACGTTCATAATCATCCTCTGCCAGATAAACGTGGTCTCTAACCTGTGTTCTCTACCTGCAGAGGTTCCTGCCTTTGATGCACTCACTGTTCATTGAAAATCTGTTACCTTTAATAAACGCTTTTTAGTAATATTAAAGGGGTCATAGAATGATTATATAAGGTATTTGGTGCTGGTTCTTAAGGTCTCTGAATAGGGTGTATAACATTGGTTGGGCTAAAAATGTCATTTTTGCTGTGCTATGGGCAATAATGCAAGACAGGTTAAGAGCCCAAGAATGAAACGACAGGTTTTCTTCCTTTTATGGTATGCACGTGAATACATAGATGAGCTATTTGCTGATTGGTTGGTTTACAACGAGCGAAGCTGCTGAGCAAAGACGCATCATAGGAACAAACACTCACTCCCTGAAACATCAAATTGTTAATACGGTAGGATGATCAGACATCCTCTTTTTTCCCGGACATGTCTTCCTTTTCATACCTAAAAAAATATCGGCGGCGGGAATTTCAAAATCGTCCAGGATTTTGGTCAAATACAGTGCAGGAGAACCGTACCGCCAGCTCTGGTGCTGCTCGAGGTGCTGCTCTAGGAGCTCTGGCGGTCGGGGGGGACGGAGCAACCGAACCCAACCCGGTGAAGGTAGCAGGCTAAGGCAGGCAGGGAGAAGCATACCGTCACCGGGGTCGGGTTCGGTCGCTCCGTCCCTGACCGCCGGGGTTCCTGGACGTGCCCCGGAAATTACGGCTCAGTTCAAGTGCCCAGTCTGGTCCAGTCAGTGGCCCAGCAGCCCCCCCCCCCCCAAAAAAAAGGTGCCCTCCTTTTCAGAAACCCAAAACTGGTCACCATAGATATGCTAGCATTGCCATCAACAGCTTAGCGACTGAATCATACTTACAGCTTGCAGTTGTGATGGCTTTACGGTCGGAGCAGGCCCTCGTTTCAGTAAAAAAAAGTTTAGCAAATCCTGCTTTGATCTGTCCAAGATTTTAAAAGCCTTTTTTGGTAAAATGCTCTGAGCAAATGAACAGCTAAGCAACTAACTTTGCAGGGATCTACAGATACACAAAAATAATCCATGCCTGTCGAGTCTTTGGATCCTCTGGAAGACTGTGAAAATTTCCCCTTTCTCCGTGCAGTCGGGAACACTCCATTTATGATAGTGAACCAGTGGGCTGATCTATATCTTAATTTCGGGGTGTGACAAAAGTACAGGCCAGAACCAAATAAGGCAACATCCCTAAGTTGACATCGGTGCTTAGTCCTAATTCGCACATTTTATGGTGGAAGCTTAGATTAGTGAGATTTGCAGAGAAAGGTATCGATGGGGTTTGAACTTCTCTGTTCGTTAATTTTACCCACTATACTATCGTTATTCATCTATGACAATGTAAACTCGGTTTTGCATTCTATGACGCCTTTAAACCGTCTGTCTGCTTTGAAAACTAGGTCCTCTGTTTTAAACCCTGACAGATGTAGCCTAATAAAATGTACAATTGCTTCTATGTAGCAAAAAAAAACTAATTAAGTGAAAAACTAGATATGGATAACAGCTGACTAATTGAGAAAGACTCCCACATCAAGTAGGAGTCAAATTTGTTCAAACCCAAGAGAAGATTAGAAATGGATGGATGGATGGATGGATGGATGGATGGATGGATGGATGGATGGATGGATGGATGGATGGATGGATGGATGGATGGATGGATGGATGGATGGATGGATGGATTTAAAAAATGGGAAATGTTCATATCTCAGTAAAGTGTTTAAAAACACAACCCATCCCTAAAACTAATAATGGCCCCTAATCAGTTTATATTCTCTAAACAAAACTGTGTAGTTATGAAATGTTACCTTTTTTACTTATCAATTGACAATATTTGGCTAAATCAGATCATAAGAAGCTGTACACATACATATTAAGCTTTCTCCTTTATATTCAAATAACATATACGTTACACAAAACCAATCTAATCTAATCAAATCATCTAATCTAATCTAAACACATACCAACTTAATTTGACAAGCAAGTAATGCTGACATATTTTGGCTTTATGATATTGGTGCATAAGATGTAGAATCAAACAGATTATAGCTCATATTGATGCACTACATTCTAACAATGTAAAAGTATGATATGACTCATATATGGGTTTTATTGGTAATTGCATTTCTTGGATTAACTATTAAAAAGTACCTCTATCTCTTTCTCCTCTTGTCTGGCCATTCTGAAGATGGTAGAGTCTGTAACTGTAATCCAGTGAAACAGCCACAAACCATGTATCATGGCTCCTTTGGTGGCTTTGGATGAAAGATTATATCAATGGCTGTGTTGTCACCCTGTGTCATTGTTTGTATTGATTCTGTGAAGCATAATTCGCTGGGGGTGTACGAGGCTGCTGGATAGGGCTTGTTTTTGCTCTTTGGTTTCTTGGTATGATGTAATTGACACAGGTTGTATTTATTGGCTAATTATTGCAATGCTTCAAACTGCTAAGGTCAGAGGCGCTTAAAGAGAAAGAGCATGAGCACATGTGGTGTTATGACACTGGGAAAATTGCTTTAGTAAAGACCACCTAAGGTACACAGACCCTCACCACCAGAACACAATTAAACACTTTCGACATAAAGGGTTCTTCTCATCTCAACCAGTGGTTAATAGTTTGGCCAACTGGAGTAGGACATATATTGGTAATCTGTGTATTGATTAAAAAAAGATTTGTGTTGAAGGGATTTAAAAGCACTTAATTTGTGTTTAGGGGATAAAGTTTGGTGCAGGAAAGCTAGGAAGGTTGGACATTGCTCAAACAAAACAAGTTTTCGTTGTGTTATACACAATACAAGGATAGTCTGCCACAAGCAAACTGCTCAGGTTAAGTTAGGTTCTTAGATATTTTTATCTGAAATATTATTTATCCTCAGCCTGTGCATTTTTTTATTTTTCTTTAGGTGTAACTACATAACTATATATATATATATATATATATATATATATATATATATATATATATATATATATATATATATATATATATATATATATATATTATATATACTATATATTATATTATTTTAACTGTTTACCATAGTTGTAAGAAACAATTACCTAGCATCTTTATTTTTCTACTCAGTATTTCAAGAGGTTTGGCAGGGAAAACAAAAATCTAAATTAATAAAACAATATTAATTTAGTTTGTAGAAAAAGATTAGAGAAGTTTGCTATAAGAATGCTTCAGTGAGTTGAGCACATTTTCAGCGTATCCTCTTAATTGTAGCTCTGGTTGAGGTAGGAACATTTTACTCATAGCAGCAACTTACACATTAATAAGTGGCCTAATTTAAGAGGGCCTTGTTAAAAAAGATGGAGTTAAGATGTTCGATGTGAGGAGCATTAATATTTACAATACTTCTTAGAGACCTTTTAATGACTGGCATTAATATTGCATAATTATAAGCTAGAAAGAGAAAAAAAAAACAATGGAAAAGACTGACTATTAAAGCATAACATGGGCTTGCAGAGAAAAATCTAAAGAAAGTGTATTCAAATATTTGAAAATTTATTTATCAGGTACTAAAAATCTTAGTTTAGGCTGTCCTACAGACATCCTTTCTAAAATGTACTTCCACACAAAAGACACACGTATATAAAACACCAGAGGCGCTACACACATTCTCCGGAGTATGATGGTGGTAAGGGAGACAGTGATAGATTACAGACACATCTGGGCTGTAATAAGTAGGTCCCATAGTGGAGCTGCATTCAGCAGGAGGGAGAACTCCTGCATAATGGTTTCACATGAAAGGCCAGGAAGTCTGGCCTGTGTAATGCCCTGTCAGCTGGTGTGTCTTGTCATCACTGGATTTACTGCTCCTAGTAAAATAGAGTAGTCCTCCAAGGCATTAGGGAAGGTTTTCCTTATAGACATTAGATATATTGATAGCAATTGGATGAAAATAATAAGACTTGTTTGAGATTGTCAAAAAGAAGAAGCCAAAAAATGTAAAACTTTAATTATATTACTGTATTAAAATTTAAAGAAAGAATAGAAACGTAATTAAATCTGGGTTTACAAACAGTTTATATATAAACAGTATATATATATATATATATATATATGTTCTTAATTCTTTATTCTTTCTGTTTTTATTTATTTCTTTGGGTTGAATTTAACGTTTTTTAAGTTGCCAAAAAGAGAAAAAAGCCTTTTTTAGCAAGTGGGGTATAATGGTATTTTGTGTTTGGTTGAAGAAGCATCTCTTGTTTTTTTTACATTTTCATTGTTACTCATTTAAGGCTTTCTTTTTTCCATTGTTTTGGAATATTGAAATGGCGGTTTCCCCTCCTAAAGGGGAGAGTTCCTCTCTACTTTCACAAATCTCTCTGAAAAAAACAAAAACGAGGTACAGTAATAATCTTTGGACCAAAGAAGGAGAGATACAGAGTTAGCTCACTGCTTCAGCTACTATAGCTAGAAACCCTTGATTATGACCAACATCTTGGTGTCATGATGGACTCAGAACTGAACCTTGAGATGAAAATAAAGGCAGTTAGTTCTACTTTTATCACCTGAAGAACATTTCCAGGATTAAAGGACTATTGTCCAAATATTATCTAGAGAAAACCCTCATGTATTTATTTTTAGTAGAATAGATTACTGCAACAGTGTCTTCATAGGTTGGTCTAAAAAGTCTGTCAGACAGCTAAAGCTGATCCAAAACGCTGCCGCCCGTGTTCTCACTAGAGCTAAGAAAGTAGAATACATGAGCTCAGTTCTGAAGTCCTTCCACTGGCTCCCTGTAGCTCAGTGAATTGACCTTAACATCTTTCTGTTAGTCTATAAATCTCTTAATGGATCAGCACCTCAATACATAACAGATCAGTGTATCAACCTCCCAGACCACTCAGTTCTTGTAGTTCAAGCCTACTCTGTACACCCAGAACTAGAACCAAACATGTAGTTCCTATGCTCCACATTTTGCTCCATTTTTATAGAATACTGTAAAAGTGCTGAAAGTTCTCCTAAGTTCTTTAAGTCAGAGTTAAAACACAATTTGTCAAAATTCAGAACACAAGGACCCAGTATTAAAATAACAGTCTGCAGATCTGCTGTAGCAACAGCTAGGGTGTCTAAGGCCGGAAACTCTGGAGAGAGGAAAACACAGGTTAGTGTTGGGAAACATTGCCACAGATGAAACCAGATGGCCTGAGTCACACACCAAGTAGTGTGAAAGTAGTTTTTCGCCTTCCTGCCGTCAAGAGCCACAGACTGCAGTGTATCATTGTGCCTGCCTGCTGAGTTGGGTGAGAGAGAACATAGTCCCCATCTGCGTGCTGTTTGTGGAATTTCCCTTCGAGGACCCGACGCCTCAGTCTTATTAATATGCGACTCACGAGGCGACACCCTCTTTGATGACCTTAAGTAACTACCTTGATTAAAGCCCATCAGATTCCTCTGAGTTTGCATCAGACTGATCTAAGATTCCTCCTAGAATAGACCTAGCTGGAGACGGATTTGTGTGGAGCCAGAACCCAAAGCTGCTCTTCCTCCTCCCTCCTCCTTCACCTGGACTACAAGTCTTCTCACAGTAAAAGTTTTCATTATTTCATTTGATGCTTTGATAAGGTGCTAAGGTTGGGGCAAGTTGGTTAAATTCAGGTTTCAAAGCCTTTATTTAAACTTTGGAATCTTTATGCTGATGTTTAAACCGAAAAGTTTACAAAGAGCTCTGATAACCAATAGCTCTGCTGATAGCCTAGCCAAAGTCACTAAATTGGTGGGAATAACTGGATTGTAACAGCCGGTCCAGAAGCCAACCGGATGTGAAAGGCCCCAAAACCTGGTAAGTGAGGAGATTACAGTTAAAATTATTCAACTAAGAACAACAAATTGATTTTACCTCCGAATAATTAACTACAACTCCAGTTCTAGTTAATTATGAATTCATGAACGTGAGTCACTATCCATGTTTACAAGTTCAGTCCATATACAGAGAACGAGGTAGGATCCAGCCAGTGGGCCTCCAAAGAGATGCAGCGGGCACCACCCAGAGCAGATGCTGAAGCCCCTGAGAACATGCAGGAGTCCGAAGTCAGGTCAGGCAAACCCATCAGAACAGAAACCATGGCAAAAGTTTGGCACAAGATGACTGCGGTTTTCTCTCTTGACAGAGATGTGAAAAACCACCTCTCTGTCTGTTCACTGTCATTCAAGAAACCTTAACTATTTTGCCCAATTAGCCTCAAGCAGCCACCTTCAAGACCTGCACCTGCTCCATAGACCCCCAGGAGGTTTAGCTTTACTGGAAGTGATGTATTTTGGCGTGTTATCCAATCGGCTCCACTTGCTTGCTCCGTACTGCAATTGACAGTCTCAAAACTCAACAGCAATTTCTCATTGAGACTGACAGGCAGGGTCCTGCTACTCCAGAATGGAGGGCAAAGACAGTGTAGTCTGATAGCGGGCTCAACAGCTGATTAATGTGAAACATACTCATGAAATCAGCCACATTTTATTGCATATTTGATACAGTTTAATGACTAAATTTAGGAAGATTGACAAGGGATATTTTACCACCAATAACTTACGAAATTTACACGGAAAATTTAGCCTCCCTAGTATTCAACGAGAAATCGCCACTGGTCCTGACCTTTATTAAACCAAACACTACATGATTCAAGCGATCCCAAAAAATCTTTGGTGAACTAAAATACAAATTCTAAGTTTGTGCTGACAATTACAAGTGTCACTTTCACTTCCAAGGGACTCCTTAAAACAGCTGCGCTAGATCTCACTGTGACACAGCAATTGATTGGCCATGACTAACGAGACACCAACATCTACCTCCTGTGTTAAGTTCTTTGCTTGTTTAGCTAAATCTGTCTTCATTACACTGCATCTACAGAAGGAGCCTGCAAGAGCTTCATTAACTCTTCAAACCAAACAGGCCCTTGGGAGCTATTTTAGCATCACCTATTAGTTCCAAGCTGTGCATGGAAATGTTTTTTTTCTTCCCATCATTTATTTTTATTTGATATTTCATTTTAGATAACCTCTTATCTCTTACATTGCTAATTATATTCTTAGTCCACATTTTTTTAATTTACAAGATATTGGTAACAAGGTTACACCTCCAAGTATAGACATACCAGAAAAATGTACATTCTTCCCAGCAGGTTTCCAAAGGTTTTAAGTCTGTTCTTGAGTAAATTGTACTTCAATACTGTTCAAAAATCAAATAAATATTTTTATTGTTTGCAAACCTTGATATAATAAAGACTTGGAGAAAACATTGATCACATTCCTGATGGATTAACCTAAAATCAGCACATCAATACTGTTGTAGGAGGAAGTAACTCTGAAGTGTGTGTGAGCCTGCACCGACCGACACCTCTGTCTTTGTTGGCAATTGCTTTTTCAGCAATTTGTTCACGCTTCGATACCCTCACCGTTTGGGAGCCACTGACCCCTTACAGCAGCCACTGACCGGACCTGATGAAGTACTCGACGTGTGGTTGTAAGACAGGTTGGGTTAATTAGCTTGTGGGTTAGCCAGCGGTTCAACAAGCTGTAGGAGATATTACCACGGGTGTGGAAAGCATAAAGTCGAGCCCTGATCTTTTCAGTCTGGGGTGAAGAAAAAGAAAAAACAGTACTTATCATGGAGCAATCCCTGCAGGCGGAAACATGTTGCTTGTTTCACCTAGGAAAGATAGTTATTTTTCTTTCCTAGATGTTTTACCATAGAATGTATTGCTGAGTGTTCTTATAATGATGTTTGCTTGCTTGTTGTCATAATCAGTTTTAAGATTATCATACACCAAAACAAATGACACTATTTGGGTCTTACCAATAATTGTAAGAACTGATAACCATGTTCTTTGAAGACAACTTAGGTTAAACTTCTGCATGACCAAAAGCAAAGCCAAAAATAGTCTAGTTTTGTGGAAAAAAGAAAACTAAGTGTGTACCATAGATTCCCTTGGATTACAAAACAAGAAAATCTTTAATTTAGATTAAAAAAAACTTGTTTCTAAATGTTGACACACCTTACAATGCTGTCAAGAGGTATTTTGCCCAGTTTAAGAATTGTTTTTTGTGTGTGTGTTATCGGTTTTTATAACATTATTTCGCTATGATGACTTCATTAACATGCTTTGCATAAATAAGTTCTTTAATAGGTTAAAAAAGCAACACATAACTAATTTCTTTGGTTCCTGAACAACCTTTTTATGTCGCTGCTTTAGAGCTAGAGCATATTATTTCCAAAAGAAAAAATAATCTGACCTGAAAATGAATTTTACTGAAGACCTTTTTAGAGTTTTATTTTAAAGTTTTAATTTGTGGTAAAGGAATCACATCTGCAACACTTTTATTTTTTACAATTTATTTGACAGAAGAACCTAAATATGGACATAACAAATATTGAGAATAATCACTACCTACACACATGGGTGATAGGGAATGTAACCGATGTGGGCAATGTGTGACTATTCTCAAAGTTTAAAATAGTTAACAAAAAACATAGGTTTGCATTTTAAAGAGAAAAGACTGAACCTGAGATTTGGCTCTCATGACATCTAGTGGGAAAACTTGACTTTGAGGATCTTGCCAAGGGTCCAATTCCCATTTAATTCTTCTGATTTTTAAAGCTATTCCCAGATTTCATTACAATTCTACCTAATTTGTGTAAATTTCCTGGGCTCACACATGTTTTCTCTACATAGTCAAACAGTGTTGTTTTTCTCAACGATGATGAAATTATTTGATGCTGCTTTTTTTTTATGATGAAGTAACTAACAAGCTAAACTTGTCACAGGTTTGAGTTTTCATCAATGAGAAGAGATGAGACTAAATAAATATTAGCGGGTGGTTGGTCAGACATTTAAAATGCAGTGCTGCATCTTGTTTGATCCTGCTGCCCACCTGACGTGCGGTGCTGCACATTCTGCATGACCACAGAAAATAACCCGGAATGGTCCGATACTGCGCGCTGAACTCTGACACATTGATCTTCCAGCTGTGCTTGTGCAGAAATGCGTCTTTCCGTGCGCTTCGCATTACACTCCACTATAATTGTTCGCTCTCAGCAGTATGGCTCTTGCTGCTCTCGCTACTTAATAAATATATATGTGGCTGATCATCCTCTGCCAAGTGTAAAAAATCCCTTTGTCTAACTATCAAGATTTTATTTCTTCCAGCTAACAAGAGGTGAGACTAAACATTCTTTTATTTTTACAAAAAGGAATACCTAAATTATATCCTAAGCAAATATTTCATTGTATACTATTAATATTTGTATAAAAAGCCAGGTTAAAAGGTATATAGATCTTTGAATATTTATCTCATAGTTCTCGATTCGATTATGTAGGTTCTTTCTGTATTTTCTTTTTATATCAAAACCCTGTGAATTTAAATCTACTGAGCCATGGTAACCAAGGGGTAAATTAAAGAAATAAAGCCAAAATTAGAAAAAATAATGTATTTGTTCTTTGCTTTTTTGGAATAATGAAGATTTTATTTATCTGTGTGTAATGCACAATTCATAGTAGATCAGGAAGTGTTTGTGATGGAAAACCTTATAAGTCTAACACCATTACTTTACTGTGCATTTTGTCGGGTTGTCTGTCTGCTATATTCACCAATATGATGTGTTGAACTAGATCTGCTATTTTCACAGCTTTTGTAAGACACATTTGTATAAAGTATGGTATTAATTCATAAAAAAATTTATTTGAATTCTATAAATCAAAGTCTTCTGCCCAAAAGCAATGATAAACTGCAAGGCAGAATTCTATACTCAGCAATTGTAGTATCTAGGCTAAAACTGTCAGTCTCGTAAAGAATCTGGTTGTTATTTGAAAATGTAAAGGTGAATTATTTTTTTGCAACATAAACTGACTAAAACTAGACTAAAACCTTTTACAGTTTTAGTCAACTAAAACTATCACATATTGTGATGACTAACATTAACTAAATGAGTAAAATGCGACTAAAACTAATAATAGTTTTCCTCCTGATGACTAAGACTAAGGCCCAGTCCCACTTCTCTCACTTGCACTCGTTTTGGACCCTAGTACTTGGTTTTGCGTGTTCACATGTAAAGTAAGCGTATCATAATAATTTTTAGAGCTAGGGGAAATTGTCTTCCAACCCTTAAAATAATCCGTTCCGACTGAGTGAGATCAGGAGCTGACTTGGAATGGAGTGGCTTCCCAAAACTCATTCAATGAAAGGAAAATGCCATCCGGTTGTTGAAAAGAATACAAGTGTAAGTGTGTCAGTGTGAAGAAGCACAAATGTAAGTATATTTTTACAATTAACCAGGCATTTTTTTTAAATGATGTTTGAATATCTTAGTAAGACGTAAATACAACTGAATTCCTTACTGTTGAGACATGAATATTGCCAAACCACTATTTTTCGTAACACACAAATCTAGTGAGAGTTTATTTTTGTTTTTATACGTAAAGTAAGATGATTATGACCAATAACTGTGAAGGGAACTCACTGGAGTGTTCTCAGAACCAAGTGAGAGAAATGGGACTGGGCCTATGGCCATCAAAAACAACACTGTAGCCGCACATAACCATTTTCATAATCATTATATTTTTTTAAAACCACAGAGATAAAAAATCAATCACTGAGTCTTTTTTTTTTCTCTATTCATTTGGTGGTTGCCTTGTCTTTCTTTAAAGGTAAAGAAACACTGATGAATTCTTGACTTAATAAAAAAAGGTGTGGAAAAAATGCTTTACACTGCAGTTACATCACATTCTTTTTATTTGCCTCAGGGATAACCAAAAGACATCTTATGACTTTGCAACTCTGTAGTATTGTCAAAAAGATATCTACCTGCCAAAAAAATATCTGAAGCCTCAAAATAAATTTCTTGACACATCTTTACAAGTTTCTCTGCATCCATGCTGACACATACTGACCAGAAAAGAAATTATACGTGACCTCCTTTAAATGTCTTTTTATTTTATTTTCATTTTTCCAATTATTTTAATTGTGGTTTTCTTAACATATATTGTGGCATTTCATTTTGCATTATATCCCACAGATGTAAACTCAGGCTCATAGGGATGTAACTTTGTGCTTCTGGTTTACTGCAAGGCACAGACTTTTTCCCCTTCGAATATTATATTTGTTTTGGTGTAAGGTATTCAAACTTATTAAACTTTTCACCCTCTTTTTTTCACCAATTTCTCCTTTATTGACATTGAAAATAAACAAAAAAAAAACTTGCCAAAGTTCCATCTTCAAGCAATATGGAAAAAGAAAAACACAAACAAGCATAGGGGTGGCCCCTGTCCTTCATCTGTGGATGTTTTATCTTCTTATGACTCAACCCATATCAGTTTCACTCTCCATCTGGCCTGCTGGCTCCAGATGCATCTGCCAGACTATTTCCTGATTGGGCCATCTGGGCAACTCTCTGCTGGAGCTCAATGGAAAACAAATATAGAGTTTCTTGTTAGATTGCTCATTTTTTAATGTGAGGCCGACCAAAACTTGAACATGCATTCAAAAGGATGGCACAGATTAATGGAAAACAGCCTTTTGGGTAGAGTCTCTACTCCCTTGTCCCAAAAATGATAGACCAGTCTAGTACAAAGAGTTTCATCCTCCAAAGCTAAAAAGCCTTACTTAGAAAGAGGTCATTCATTGAGGTTACTCAAATGGATAATACTACTCTTGGTGAGCTAATAAATTGAGAAGCATGTCAAAGGGAAATCCAGAGCCTATCTACATCTTCCCCAGTTTCCATTATTCATACACAGATGGAGAATGTATTAATAACAAAATTACATACAGTGTACCCTAAATTCACTGGTAAATTGGACATTATTTCCCATCCACAGACCTTTGCTACCTCCTTAAGTCTGCTGCCCCCTTATTTTCATTCTAAGATCTCATAAAGGCAGTAAAGCCTAGACTATCAAGATTTTGTTTCTGTGTCCCTTCAGCATGCACAGACCTTACAATCATAAAGCGCTCAGAGCAGATCCCCCTGAAATACATGAAGGAAGTCATCCCTGCTGGCTTGGGCAGCCTGCAGTTTGTTTACAGTAAAAATGTTTCTTAGGAGGATACTGTTTTGTTAGAACTTAAAACAGCTCTGACTCTTCTTCAGCACCCAAACACTTTTGTTATGAGGCTTCTTGTGGACTTCAGTTCAGCCTTCAACAACATCTTTCCATGCCATGCTGGCTCTGAAGCTTCACAGCCTGCTGTGAAGTTTGCAGACGCCACTGTAGTGGGAAAGGTTGTTGCCCATCACGTAGAATATGTAATCCTCCTCTATACAGCTACCTACTATACTGAACCTGTATGGGAGGAGAATTCTTCCTTATTATCTTAAATGTCCAATGCACATGTCTGTCACACATAGTTGCACCATAAATTTAACAAAACTTTGCAAAATAAAAGGTAGAAAATACTGAGGATAGCTAAATATTTTAAGCGGGATTTAATTGGGATCTCCTCAGCTCTATTTCTGCTGCTGTCGTGGTTGCCTAGAGATGAAGACGGTTCACCAGACATGGGCAATGTGGAGTCAACAAGTCATCTACATGTCATGTATTTGTTCTACCCAGCCACTGAAGCGGGTGAGTCCAATCTTCACCGTGAATTAACCTGTGCAGATTGGACTCACCTGGTTAATTGGCTGGGTAGATTAAATACATGACATGGAGATGACTTGTTGACTCCACATTGCCCATGTCTGCCGTTCACCCACATGGCTCTCTGTCACCCGAGTTACACCTGATATTCCACCACATCCTGAGATATAAAGGATTTAAAAAATAACACACTTTTGAGACTGACATGATATGGAATACTAGGATTATTTCATTTTGATTGATGCAGCCAAATATTTATTTTTACCGCTTACAAAAAGAAAGTTGTGAGAGATGGCTGTCAGTGATTAGCAAGTAGCATTCTTGTAGTTCTTGTACATTTTGTATCAGGGGGATTTAATATCTTTTAATTTTTTTTTCTAGAAAATTGAGTGATCAGCTTACACTGATTAGACACCTTGTGAAAGAGGTGCATTTGACATTAAGATCTAAAGATTTTGCTACAGACAATATAGTTGGGTTTAGTAGTTTAGATAAAATAGCACAAATATCAACAGAATGCTATTTTGTCCAAAACTTGTTTTTGTTTTTTTATTTCTTTACATCATAACTTACCCATTTATCGCTTTCACAAACCCCATTACTGGGGGTCATACCTTGCAGTGTCTATTTCACCTCACAGTGTGATAAATAAATGTGGGGTCACCTATAAGTTACAATAAAGAGGAAATTAACTTGACTGGAAATGTTTGTTCTAAATCATTGATGCTCTTTGAATTACAAATGTAAAACAGTTTTGGGTTTACCTTATTGTGGAGCATATCCAATACAATTTTACATAAATATTTGTTTCTTAAAGTTTGCAGCATTAACTTCGCTGAGCTCATTTAAGAGGTAATTAATTTAAGAGGTATTATTTACTTTAGCAGTGATTTTCTACATTTAAATGCAATGGTTAACACATTTTTTTTAAAATGTACTTGATTTAAACTTGGTTTCAGAATTGCAAAAAAAAAGCTTCTGTCCCCACAGACGTGAAACTGAAGTTTTGCTCCTCATTATCGGAAATTATAAAACCACACAACAAAAGTCTAGAATATAAGTAATAATTTCCATCTACAACTAAGAAAAATACTAAGAATATAAATAAAAAAATATATCACATTCTGCCGCTTATGTTGTTTTTAAAGCAGATGAGTAATTACATGTTTTTTTTTTTTTTTTTCAAATAAACCATTTAAACTGGATGTGAATTTTTCTTGCTGGTTTAACTGAAGCCTATGCACAACTTTAAGTTGGAGTGCTCTTACCTGCAACCATTCTCCATCATCATTAGAGATGGTTATGTCTTGGTGTTCCCTGATCATGTCTTGGCTCTTCTGCGCTGAGCTTGCCCTGTTCTTGTTTTGGCAGGGGGGAGCTAGTTTAAAGCTCCGTATTCCTGTCTCTTATCCTTTGAGTGTTCCCTGATCCTGTTTTGGCTCCGAGAAGAGTGTCAGTTTAAAGTTCCACAGTTCCCCTTCCACCATGTCTTGTCTCTGCCTCTGTACTACTGAACCTACCTGTTTCCATCTGAGCGTGTCTGCCTGGACCTACTGCTGGACTCATGATTCTGCCTGAACTCTCTATGAATTCCTGGAAGCCCTTATCTGTGCCTGCTCTGACTGGTATGTGTGTTTACTTCCAATTTTAAGACTTATCAGAAAATGACATTAAAAACAATGTTTCAAAAAAATAAAGCTTGGCTCTAATGTTCCTGTAATATTTGCTAAATCACATAGTATAAAAATTGTCACTTTCACACGGCACCTTTAAAATATTTAATAAGGAAATTACTCCTATGCAAGTCAGAACACAGTAGGAATGCATGTACATTTACAAACCCTAGAAGAATGATTTATTCAATGATCTAAGCATTCAAAAATATCAAACAGACTTTTTTTGTCGGTGGGCCTTAACTGAAATCAATTAGCCAATCTTCACTGCTGATAGTCGAAAATCTCTCTTCATAGTAGTCCCTCTGCAGGGGTGAATATTATTATATCATAGAAACATATTATACTCTATAGTCCATTGCTCTACACAGAGAAAGATGCCTGGGACAAAGTTACCATTAAAGTATCAGAAACCGGTTATATGTGTTAAAAAATAAATAGTCTGGCATAAAATATTAATTGCTATTACCTCTAAAAACAGTTGAAGCAAAAGGAAGGAAATAAAAGAGCACCATAAATTGTCCAAGAAACAACAGATTTTCCTTAGAAGGGCTTCACTTAAAAATGTAGATTTTCAACAGTCTCTGCTTTTCTCCGGTGTTAGGCTCAGCCATATCGATTTGTGGTGATAGAATGATTAAGTGATTGCACTTATATCCTATGAGCTTCCCAAGTGGGAAATGGTACCCCTAAAGCCCAAATCCCTAAAATAATCTCTCAGCAGAATATTGGGCACTTGCAGCGTAAGCTCAAGATGTGCTGTAGTGGTAAACACACTTGACCAGATAAGAATCTGGTGTTAAGCCAAACTGTCCTCCTGTGTGTCTGCGAATGTTCATTTCTGAGACAGTGACAGATGGTAACAATGCCCCTTTGCAGAGGGAAGATTTGTGAAGAGCGCAGCAGGAAAGAACTCCATGAATAATAAGAAAAATCCTACTGAAAAAGAATAAAACAATACAGTTGGAAGATGAGTATACTCAAACAGGTAACAGAAGGAAGAAATCTTTGATGTGGTTTCTCTTTTCTTTTTAATGATTTAGCTGTTTTTGCAAAAAGACAGATCAAAGCAAGATTCATTCAATTCAATTAGGTGTATTTATCTAGCATCAATTCAGAGTACATGTCATCTCAAGACACTTTAACATTCAAATCAATCTGGTCGTGCAGTCAGATCGGCTAAACATTTCCTTTCTGACTGCATCTATCCAATTTAAATTCCACTTGTTCAAAAATCGATGTAAAAACAAAGAAAAAATAAAACACTGCACATATATGCACAATACCTATTCATCAAACATAAGGCAGAATTGCTACTTAGTTAAATTCATTTGAGATATTTGTTACACCTAAGCTGCAAAAATATGCAATGTCTTATCTTTCTTTAGAAACCTGAGGTAATTTCTTCCGTCATTTCTAAGAGAAAGTGTGCATGAATAGAGAATTTTTTTCTTCCCTTTTGGCTAATGAGGTCCAAATGACATTGTGATCAAATTGGAGAGCAAACAGAAAAGACAGGTGGCAAAACAGAAGGGGGGGGGCATTATATCTACGGGTGATTGACATGAATCTGCACTTTTTTTTGTAATCTCTGCCTTTGACGAGATTTAGAATGGAAATAATACTTTTTTTCTGTATTTATAGAAAAAAATAAATCTGTCTTGCCAGGTTAGATTTTTCTTAAATTAATCTGTCAAACAAACTGAGGTGTCATTTTTCCATCATGTTCTCTAGCTTTATGTAATTATTTTGGTTTTATATAATGTTTGTCTATTTTGTTTATTTTTTATATGCTCAACTTGTATTATGAAATATTGTTTTATTTAAGGAAAGTAAAGATATAAAGTGAACAACTTGGGATAAATGTTAGATGATTATTAACTAAAAGAACAGAAAAGAGTCTAAAATAGTTCATACAAAACAATAAAATATTGCACTGATATACGGCAGTATCCTCTAAAAAGGATTTGACTATTAAACAAAAAAAGGCTTTAATAAAAATATAAATATCATCCAAAAACCTATATTGTGCAATAACGCTATTTTACCAGAAAAACTTTTGAGGAATGACATTTAATTCAAGTTACCTCATTCCATTTAAGACAAAGTGCATTCTTTTTAACAAATTCTTTCCACAAAACCTTACTTTAGTGCATAGGCCATGTTTATTTTATTTTCAACATTTCTAGAAAAAAAATTTGTTTTTTTTCTTCAGGAATTTATTTTGATATACACATTAACATTGCAGGGTTTTTTGTTTTTCTAATTAACAAGTCCTTCCAAATATTATGCATTTAAAGAAAAGGTGAATCCAACATGTTTTTTTTTTCTTTTATCCCTGCTTTGATTAATTTAACATGCCCCTGCAAATATTAAAATACTCTTATGTTACAATAAAAAAAAAGAACAAAATAAAGTATTTGCATAAAACTAATGTCGGGTACTTGAAAGGTGTTAAAACTTGGTAGTTAAAAGATGTGATGTTTTATTATGCATGTTAGGATGTAAAAATATTTTTATTTGTAAATCTTGAGTAAATATAAATACAAACCCACAACAAGGAAATGTTGTGGGTTTGATCCTCAACCTTTGTGCAACATTTGACCAGCATGCCTCAGAGACATCTGTTTCCACTAGGTATGTTGCCATGCATATTTATCCATAATTTATTTGGACATCTTTCACCTACACCGACACACAGCCCACACCCACACACACACACACACACACACACACACACACACACACACACACACACACCAGCAAATCTAACTATATGAATGCAAACGCATTTGTCTTACTTGCTCTCTGCAGCCAGTGTACACACCCTGCATGTGTGAGTGTAGGAAAGGCTTATTTAACTTAAAGAAAGCAATTTGCTTGTTTGATTAGCATCAATTCAGATTCTTGCTCACACCTGGCTAACTAAAGCAATGGCCACAGTGTTTTTCTGTCTCCCTAAATTTGAATCTCAATGCTCACGCCTTTCCACTCGGCGGCATCTTTAATAAAGGCTGCTGCTTGTCAACGAGGGTGTCCTGCCTCTAGTGAGATGTTTAATAAAGCAGAGATGTTCTGCCTACATCCAGAGGCTTGAAAAGAAGAGAGAGAGGGGGAGGGAAATGAAGACTATTATTCAGTCAAGAAAAACAAGGGGCTTTACGTATAAGCAGTACTGTGGGGAAGAAGCACTGAACTTTATTCCTATTCCTTTTTAATGTGTTTTTTTTCCCTCCCAGAGTCTAATAGCTTCCCCGGACTCAGACAGCTCCACATTAATTGGCCAAAGAAGTGATGCCAAGGCTGTTCTGTTCAGGTCCTCTGGTGCTGCCACCGCCAACTCAATACAAACCTTGAAGTTCACTCTCTTTCTTGCAGTTCGACTGTTTTAAACTCTGTCCCTCTCTCCCTCCTTGTTTCTCTATGTCTCTTTCACGGCATCTATCCTCTGTCTCCTTCTGCTTTGTCCTCAGTCTTTCCTATTCATAAACTCAGTCCTTTGCGCTTCATCCTCCCTTTTTTCTCCATCCCACATTGATTCCTCTTGAAAAATTTTCCTCATCTTGCACATCCTCTTGATGTTTCCTCTCTCTGTCCCCTCTCTTCCCTCCATGGGGCTCTCTTTTCCACTCTCAGTCAGGAGCATATTAAGCAGGGGCTTAACAGCAAGCTGCAGCTAATTTAGACGAAAGCCCTGTGAGACTTACCCGGCCAACAAAGCCTGATGCAGGGACAAGAGGCAACCCCAAGGACTACTTCTCTCTGTCTAACGTCCCTCTACGGAAGGACAGAGAAATAAGAGTTTTTCCCCCTTTGTGTCAGAGGTTGTCAAACACCATACATGTTAGATGAGAGTCCTCTTTCTTGTCCTATGCCCCCCCCCCCCCCATGCTCCCTAAATGTACAGTATGTTGGTGAAATTATAAATGAAGAGGAAAAAGCCTTTTTATCACATCCCTGCTGTGGATGGTAAATGACTCAACCAATAACTTTTCAACTATTGCCCAATGGGAGATTTTCTCTCTTCCATTACTTAATGTCTGATTATAAGTCACACTGTAGTGCATGAATGCATTTTACATTTAGATATTTTATATAGTATTATTTTGCAGTTTATTCTATCTGTAGTTTTTTTGGGGGGCAATGCTTTCTAGAACAAAATCAATCTAGTAAAGTCGGAAAGGAAATAAGCTGTAAACTTAAAAAAAAAAACATTCAAACTGTAAGTTACCATAAAATCCATAATAGCGTATTACCACATTGAATACACTGAAATACAGAAATTGAACTTGTAAGGAATTCTGTATTTTCCACAGTTATATGTATAGAAGACAGAATTATACTCAAAAAATTTTGTGAATTTCAAACTTTGTAGGATAATCCATCTAGCAGGTAATTGTCTAGAATTAACAGTACCATTCTTACAAAACAACCTATTTTGACTAAATTTATATTGATTGTTTTCTTCGCAGTAAATATAACAGTGACTCACATGAGCGAGACTGTTATCAAAATTAAAACTATGTTATTAAGGATGCTATTTGTTTAGTGAAGGAGCAGCCAATCCAGTGACTGGACTGAATTAAGAGAATCACTTCATCCGCAGGATTACTTCATAGGATTTTTTTCAACGAACTACACAGGTTAAACAACTGCAGTTTTGATTACTGTTTAAATAGGCTGCTTTGGTCACGTGTGCTATTTACAGAGCTTAATCCACATTTTCATCCTCTTTACATTTAGTCAATAGTCATGGCTTTAGCGATATTAGGTGTGCTAATTATAGACATAGGTGGATTAATGACCGGGCCTACCGGGCCCAGGCCCAGGGGGCCAGAGGCCCCAAGGGGCCAGGCCAACTTGGCCCCGTGGCCGCGACCCAAGCAAAACTACTTTTGCAAAAATAATAATCTTAGGCCCCAAGGGGCCAGGCCAACTTGGCCCCGCGGCCACGATCCATAGAGGGTAAGAGGCCCCAAGGGGCCACGATCCATAGAGGGTAAGAGGCCCCAAGG